>NC_133657.1:99269837-99569837 GCF_009905375.1 Apium graveolens | reverse complement strand
AAGTAAGAGATGAGTTGAAGAAATTGAGAGCTTTAATTGGAGATTGAAAGTCTAATCGGAAATTGAATACATTTGAGAGTTCTAGGTTTAGCTATGAGCAGTCGAGAGAAAGGGGGAATGAGGTGGGTGTTTTGTCTGAAAATGCAAAACCCGTTTTGTTTTGTAATTTTTTATTTTTGTTTTGATTTTGATTTATTTTTAATTTTATGTTATAATTTTATTATAGTGAATGAGTGATAGGCGGGAGGGGAAATATACTAAGGGGGGAAAGGAAAATATTTGGCTAAGGGCGGGGAACAAAAGGGAGAAGCAGCGGGCTCTAATTTTTTAAAATTGAGCTTAGCCATCGATTTATATGTCAACCGATGTTAAAAGTGAATTGGACATCGGTTTATATGTTAACTGATGTAACGTAGTTTTTAAAAGAACAACTTAGACATCGCTATACTGAAAAGCTGATGTAAACATACTAAAAAGACATCACTTATTTTTTATGTGATGTAAAAAACATTTTTAACATCAGTGACTTTTCTGACTGATGTCTAATGTGCGATGTCTAATGCTGATTTTCTAGTAGTGATTGGCGGTCGATTATGTGTCGAAATGGGTTTAAGTTAAGGCTTTGCCGACAAATAATGCGAAGGTGGTGCTTAATTTTCTTCATAAGCAGATATTCACATGATTTGAGACTCCAAGAGTCATAATCAGTGACGGGGGATCGCATTTTTGCAATCGCAAGTTCACTACTATGATGCAAAGGTATAATGTGAATCATCGCATCGCTACAGCCTACCATCCTCAGACTAATGGTCAAGCTGAGGTGTCTAATAGAGAGATCAAGCGTATTCTAGAGAAAGTGTGTATCCATCAAGGAAGGATTGGTCTTTGAAGCTTGATGAAGCTGTTTGGGCATATAGAACAGCATACAAGACTCAACTTGGCATGTCACCATTTCAGTTAGTTTATGGTAAGGGGTGTCATTTGCCTGTGGAGCTCGAGCATAAAGCGTATTGGGCTTTAAAGAAGTTGAACCTTGATTTGGATGCAGCTGGTAAGAAAAGAATGTTTCAAATGAATGAACTCGACGAATTTCAGTTTTAAGGTATGAAAACAACAAAATGTATAAGGAGAAAGTCAAGAGGTGGTACGATAGGGGTCTAGTGCTCAAATCATTTGTGCCGGGGCAGCAAGTTCTTTTGTTCAACTCTCGTCTTCTTTTTCCTGAAAAATTGAGGTCAAGGTGGTCCGCGCCTTTCATAATCAAAACCGTGTTTCCACATGGAGCTGTGAAAATTTTTTAGAATGATCCAGGCAAAGCGTTCAAAGTAAATGGACAAAGGTTGAAGCACTACTATGGCGATACGGCAAACCGTGAGGTGGTTAGTGTCATTCTATTGTCTACTTGATCTCGAGATTCTACGTCAAGCTAATGACATAAACCAAGCACTTCTTGGGTGGCAACCCAAGTTTGTTGTACATTAGTAGATAGAGGAAGAAGAAAGAAAGGAGAAAAACATAAAAAAAATCAGAAAAACAGAAAAATTCAGTGCCAACTACAGTAGCACGGCGCGCTGAGAAGCGGGGTGGTCGCGCTGAAAGTCAGTAGCATGGCGCGCCCGTGCTGGCATGCGGGACGGCCGCACTGATTTCCAGAAACACGGCGCGCCCACACTGCTAGACGGGGCGGCCGCGCTGAGTCACTATTTGTGAAAAAAATATAAGTCAGAATAAAGAGAAATTCAGGGATTTTAATACAAAATCAATTCCCATCCGAATTTTACTCTTCCATATTCCAAATTTCCCTCTCCAAATCAAACCCATTATTCCCATAATCAATTCCCACTCCTCTTCCATAACTAGTTCTCTCCATCACATCTCAAACTCTCAAACACACAAATCTCTCTTACAAACCTCTATTCTCTCAAGCATATTCAATCTCAATAACACCAAAAAGACAGTGCACCCAAGTTAGCAGCAGCGCCACTGATTCTTCAAGTGCGGGTGGTGTGAGGCCTAGGTTTTTAACTCCTGAGGCTGAGGCAGAGTATGTAAGGCTGCTTTCGAAGCTTATAGCCAAGGAGCGTGGTTTTCTACCATCAAGGAAAGATGGTAAGTTGTTGGAAATTATCTCGGAGATGGGATGGGTTGCTTTTTATGAGACACCCGCTGCTGTGCCCATGAGTGTGGTATGTGAGTTCTACGTGAATGCTAAGAGGAGAAGAACGGTTTCACGGTGGTTAGGGGATGACGGTGGAGTATAGTGCTGAGCCTATTCGTAGGGCGATTGAGCAGCCCGAGAGGAGGCCAAAATAGGAGAACTGGAATGAGAAGACTCCGGAGGAGTTCAACTTGGATTTAATTGTTGCTACCCTGTGTGCCTGAGACTCATTGGAAGTTCAAGAAGGACACAAACGAGTATGCCACTTTTCCTACATCGTGCATGAACATGTTTGCACGTGCATGGAATTCTTTTATTTATGCTAACATCATGCCATCTTCTCACGTGCATGATGTTATTATGAAGCGTGCACATTTATTATGGGGCATTCTGCAGGGAGACTATGTGGATCTTGGGATGGTGATTCCTCAGGGTATTCTGCAGTTCTTGTGAGGGAATACTATGGGTTTGATACCCTATACATCCATTGTGACGAAGTTATGTGTGGCGGTTGGAATTTATTGGACCGCGCATGAACAACTGTAGCTCCCGAGTGCCCCGATTAATAGTTTAACGCTGTTGAATATGACAGAGTGGTATGGTGGGAAGCTCGATCCTTAGGGGCTTCGATATTCTTATGACCATCTTCCAGGTGGAAGGCCAGCTCTTTAGACGTATGCTGGTGGTACGGCACAGGCGAGCAAGGCAGCGTGGAGAGCTGAGTTGGGAGAAACTGGTCCTTCGGGATCACAGTAGCAGCGGCAGGAGGAAGCACATGGCAGTGCTGGGATGAGTTAAGTGTAGTATAGGCGCTTGTTGAGGAGGATGGATGTGATGCATGACATCCATAGTCACTTTACACAGGACCTTACCCAGGCGTTGGGGACTGCATTCAGAGCCACAGGAGTTGACATCCAGTGGCCAGTATTCGGTGAGGATTCTGGGTATCCGCCTCCAGACACTCCTGACACTCCACCCCTTGAGGGTATTGACCCTGATTCTGATTAGGTATGCCTGAATCCTTGCCATTACCTTCACTGAGGACAGTGAATATTTTAAATTTAGGGGTTGTAGTTAAGGGATTATGTGTTTTGTGTGAGTCACATATAGTTTGCATATTCATGCTAGTTTAGTTCATATAATTATATATTTGCCATGTAGTAGTTTTATTTTAATTTTGTATGATAGTTTGTTCTTATAGTTTCATGCATTTGCCTTATAACATGATCCCTTAGATGATTTTTCCGATTAATTTGTGATATTGATGCTAGTGTAGTGGTGATGTGCTTAGTAATGATAAGTTATCGAGTTGATTTGCATGCTAGAAACAATTATATTTCACTAAGTCTTATAGGTTGCTTGAGGGCTATATCATGGTTATGGTTTATTTGTTTATCGAAGTTTAATCGCTTATTTATATTTAGAATTTAGGATATTCTCTTAATGGTAAAATAACATGGATATTTAAAAATTAGAGAAAATTGAATTCATTGCTAGTTGTTGTGGCTAGGTGTCAAATGGCTAGTAGCCGGCTCATTTTTATATGAGTAGTCTAGGGTTGAACGAGATGGAGCATAACGCACTCGTTCATAAATTATTTGAAAAAAAAGAAAAAAAAAGAAAAAAAGAAAAATATGTGTTTATGCATAATTGATCACGAGTGGGCTCTTTAATACTCGAGTTATTAAGTTCTTAGGGGACTTTGTGCCTAGTGACCTAAGGCTTTTTATAGTTTGGGATCCATTAACCTAACTCTCACTACATGGGTATTATTGTATAAGTCTTTTGTGGACCTCACTCATTGCACAGTCAAATAAGCATATTTTTGTTATTTTTATGTTGTGAATAAAAGCATGAATCCATGTAAAACTCCGATATAAGAATTATAGTGTTATAATTCATTTTGAGTTTAGATTTTATTCTAGTTATAACCTTGTGATTGCTTTGATGAGTAGTGAGTCATGATTGTTGATCTAGTTGTGATAGTTATCTGTAAGCATTTGCATACACGCATGTTTCTGGCTTGTAAGTTGATTTGTAGTGCTTGATTGATCTTTGTGTGAATAACTGCATTTGTTGAGATGTTGCTTATTGATTGATTTAGTTATTCTATAGGGATCGTTGCATTCATATAGTTTGCATTCATGCATTTTTATTTTTTGTTCTTTGAGTCTGTTTATGCTTGAGGACAAGCATCGATTCAAGTTTGGGGGTATGTTGAGGGGCATTTATGTCACTTTATAATGCTCCGTAAAGCTTTGAATTGATGATCACTCAAGTTGTTGGTGCTTTAACGTGTTTTTGTAATATTTTGCATTTCAGGCATTTATTAGGAATCCAGGTGATTTAGCATTATTTTGATGCTAATATGATGTTAGGATGGTGTCTAGAATAAAAGCTCGTGAAAAGACAAGCTTAAACCAGCAAGAAAAGAAGAAGTCAGAAAATTCTCCAAAGAGTAGGCGCGCCCGCGCTGTAGAAGCGCGCGGCCGCGCCAGGATGGCAGAAGTACAGCGCGCCCGCCCTTGTCAAGCACGCGGCCACGTCGGGTCGGGATTTCAGAATCCTGATTCTCTTGTGATTTTGATCCGCCAGACTTCTACTCTGCATATGCTGCTATATAAACATAACTTAAGGTCGTTTTCATAACAAGACATACCAGAGTTTAATGAGAAGGCGCAAGAAGACCATAGAGCATAATTCAACCAAGGCGAAGAGGATCAAGTATATTCTTGTGATTCTTTGTTTTAAGTTATAACTTTGGATGCTAGTTTTCTTATTCGTGAACATATACTCTTGTTTCGTACTTGGTTTATTATTTATTCAGTATAAAGACTACATTTATTATACTATACTCTTATCGGAACCCACGTTGATGATGAGTCCAATTATGGGCTAATCATTATCGTGGGGTTCTAGCGGATTTATTTATAGATTTTCTTAGTTAAGTTGTTCTGATGCCTTAGTGTGTGGTGATTGTATGATAACCTAGTATTGGTTGTGCTTATTCGTCTTATGAGCGTTGCGAAGTTATAAGATAGCATGTTAATCTTTAATGAAGCGAAAGTGAATTTAAGGGTTTAGAACTTGCCATGCTAGCATAGGTTCATGTATTTAATATACATGATTCGTAGGTAATTTTAACCATCTTACTTGCCCTATGTAATCATGATAGATAACTTGTGCGTTAAATCGTTATGTTATCAAATTCTATAGATATATAGGGTCTCAATATAATTGGTGTTTATTCAGCTTCTATCTCTTTTGTGGATGTCGGGTAGTATGATATGCGTACAACGAAAGTTGGCGTTTATCAGTTTTGTGTTATCTGATTAGTGTCATCACCATTGCATGCTAAGGTTAAGAATGAAAAGGCTATTGAATGAAGTATTTAATGAAGTTAGAATCCCATATTTGTGTCATATAGTATTCATTTCTCTTTACTCTCTTAGTTAATGTTCTTTAGTATAATCTCTTAGTTAATTATAGTTAAACAATCTCAATTTGTTATTCATCTTAGTATTGGATAATAACCATACCATTGTTGCATAAATACATTGATTGAAATTAACTTAAACCATTCTCTGTGGTAATGAAATAGAAATAATTCTATATTACTTACGATCGCGTATACTTGCGTGAATATTAGCGCGTGTTCTAGCCCTAACAAAGTGGAGGATGTGTGTGGACTACACGGATCTCAACAAGGCTTGTCCAAAGAACCACTACCCCCTACCCAGCGTCGACCAACTGATAGACGCCACGGCCGAATACCAGGTACTTAGTTTTTTTGATGTTTTTTCTGGTTATCATTAAATTTCCATGAACAAGAAGGATGTGCCTAATACAACATTCATAACTCCGAAGGGAACTTATACTTATATTAAAATACCCTTCGGACTCAAGAACGCTTGAGCCACATTCCAGCGAATGATGAACAAAGTGTTCAAGGAGCAGATTGGATGAAACATGGAAGCTTACGTGGATGACATAATCATGAAATCCATGTTCCAAGATCACGCCAAAGATCTGAGAGAGCGCTTCGAGACTCTTCGAAGGAATAACATGAGGATAAATCCGAACAAGTGCACATTTGGAGTGGCAAGTGGAAAATTTATGGGTTACATGGTCAGCGCCCGTGGGATAGAGGGGAACCCGGAGAAATTTGAAGCAGTTATCAATTCATGGAAGCTCCTAAATGCATTAGGGATATCCAAAAAATGACCGGCCGACAGGTTGCCCTTCGGTGTTTCATCTCTAGGTTAGCTGAGAAAGCGCTTCATTTCTTCGCCGTGCTTAAGTGGTCAAAGCGTTTCGAATGGGGGCCCGAATGTCAAAAGGCATTTGAGGAAGTAAAAGAATATCTCACTAAAACCCCACTCTTAGTGACGCCAGATCCGAAGGAAACCCTTCAGATCTACTTGGACGTGTCCGACCGAACACTGGGAGCAGTACTTGTAAAAAATTATGAGGGGAACCAACATCATGTCTTCTACGTGTCCCATGTGCTCAAAGATGTAGAAATAAGGTACCCCAACGCCGAGAAATTCGCATATGGGTTGGTCATGACCTCCCGAAAATTGTGACATTATTTTCAAGGTCGAACAGTTCAGATTGTCATCGATCAGCAGTTGAAGAAAATTCTGACAAGGCTAGAAGCTTCGAGTAGGGTTGTAGCTTGGTCCATCGAGCTGTGAAAATACGACCTCGAGTTTGTCTGCCGAATGGCGATCAAAGCCCAAGCTTTGGCATAATTTATGGTCGAATGCCCATTTTCCAGACCGAAGGATCTTACACCAAAAGAATAATTTATTTAGTCCCCGGGTAAATGGAAGCTCTTTGTAGATGGATCGGTCGTCGGTAAAAACTGTGGGGCTGGCTTAATATTCTCCAGCCCCGACGTGTTTAAAATATGTCAAGCTATATGATTTAACTTCCCCCTCACCGATAATGAAGCGGAATATGAAGCCCTCCTGGAAGGAATGGAGTTGTCTTGAAGCCTCGAGGCGAAGCACTTGAGGGCGTTTAGTGATTCCATGCTGGTGGTCAAGCACTTTTCAAGGGAATATGAACAAAGCGATCCTCGGATAAAGGCTTACGCCACTAAGGTAAAAGATTCTTCTTTGTCATTTGAAACTTTTGGGTAAATTCAGATTGGCAGGGAAAACAATAGTAGGGCGGATGTCCTATCCAGGCTAGATTCGGACGAGATGCAAAGCCTGACCGGTTTTATCTATCTCACCGAAGCCAAGACGCCTTTAATCAAAAAGAAAGAATGCCTTGAAATTCACCAAGGCACCGATTGGATGACATATTCAGAATTTTTCGGAAAAAGGAATCCTTCCTTTGGATCGAAGTGAAGCCCCAAAAGTAAAGTACAGGGCATCAAGCTACACCATCATCAACGGAATGATATATCGCCGATCGATTAGTCAACCCCTCTAGAGATGTTTAAATAACGAAGAACAAAAGTAGGTCTTGTAAATGGTACACGAAGGGATTTATGGAGAACATCTGACCGGTCGGTATGTTGCCTTTAAGATCCTTCGACAAGGGTTCTTTTGGCCGAATTTGCGGGTCGATGCAAGTGAATATGTAAAGAAGTGCAAGCACTGTCAGCTATTCGCCACCATCCTGAAGCAGCCTCCCGAAAAAATGACCTATGTCCTTAGCCCTATTCCATTCACCATGTGGGCCATAGATATCTTCGGCATTCTCCCTACCAGCACTAGACAGGCAAAATAATACATAATTTCCATTGACTACATGACCAAGTGGATCGAAGCTAGGCCGTTATCCTCCATCACCGAAGAAGTGACCAAAGAGTTCTTCCTTGAGAAGATCATTCTCAGGTTCGGGATTCCGAAAGTTTGTGTCTCGAACAACAGAACACAGTTCGTTGGGAACAAATTCTGCGTTACTTCGAGGCTTCAACAGAAGTTTAGCTCAATTGCATATCCCCAAGGAAACGGGTCGATCGAAGCAACCAACAAGATAATCTTTCAAGAAATAAAGAAAAGGTTAGATGAAGCCAAGGGAAGATGGGACGAAGAGTTACCCTAGATCCTATGGGCTTACCGAACAACGCCCAGATCATCTACCAGGGAAACTCCCTTCAGGATGGCATACGGAACGGATACCCTGGTATCGGTTGAAGTGGGCCTGGAGTCTTACAGAACTGAAGTTTACAATATGAAAGTCAATAGCTTCAGATTAAGGGCGAATATGGATTTGTTAGAAGAAGAAAGAGAGGATGCCCACCAAAGGAACGTAAAGTACCTACTACAGGCATCCCAATATTATTATTCGGGAATAAAAAAAAGGTCATTCGGTGTTGGAGGCTTGGTTCTACGGGAACTAGCTGCATTTATGCTAGCGAGACAAGGGAAACTTCAGCTAAACTGGGAAGGGCCCTACAAAGTAACTCAGATCGTTTATCTCGGAACTTACTGGCTAGAAACACTGGGCGGCGAAGCAATCAAAAACACTTGGCATGCTAGTCGCCTTCGAAAATTTTATCAGTAAGGAAAATTTCTTTTATTTCCCATTGTATTTCACTCTGAATTCTATGTGAAAAAGTGTAATGACTTAACAATCTAATAAAAATGCACTTCCATCGCACCAATTTATTTAAAATTATGGAAAACTAAGCGGGAGAACGAGTATTATCAAGGGACGATCCCGAAGAAGATACACCCTTCACCCGCCACATTTAATGAATGGACGAATGAATATTATCTAGGGCCATTCCTAAATACAATAATATCCTTTGCCCTATAACTACTATTTTATAAAGTGGATGGACGCGGCGAGGACGACTGAAGAACGTCCCTCCCTTGTAATTGTTGTCCATCACAAAAAAGGGAATTAAAAAAGACGATATTACCGAAGAAGACCTTGTCTAAGGGAGATCCCGAAGAAGGCAAGCCTTTCGTCCTTATATCTTACATAAAATTTTTACAAGTAAGAAGGTCTCGTCTAGGGGCGATCCTAAAGAAAACGAGCCCTTCCCTTTCTTGGTTAAATCTAGGACTTAATGGTTTTACTTGCAATTTTCTATTTACAATTTTTGACCGATGGAACGAAGGAGGACTCGCCTAGGAAAAACCAAAGAAGGCCATCCCCATGTTCCTTTGACTAAAAGGACTTAGCCTCTGCAGTATTAATGGCCCTAGATCACCCTTCGGGATAAGGACTCACTCCCTTAACACTCAAGGCTGAAAATGGGCATTGTACGATTAACTGCTAAGGCAAAAATAAAGTCGAAGATGTAGAAAATTAAGCCGAAGATGCAATGAGCGTAGTAAAAATAAATTACGACAGAATGCTGACAAATGAAAGATGCATTTAAAAAATAAAAATTTTGCCCGAAGGAAAGTTACATTACAAAGGCCCAAATGCAAGAGTATCAAACAAAAATTACAAGTCAAAGAAAAACATCTAAGGATGGGGGTCTTCATCAGAGAGCTCTTCTTTTTCGCCCGAGGTAACTGCAGGAGTTTCCACAGCCGCCCAACCAATGGGGTCCTCCAAGCTATCGTCCAGGAGATACTTATAATCCCAACCGAGGCCATGAGCCTTTTTGAGGACATAGTCAGTGCCGAACTGGAAGCACCACTCTTCCGTTCAATCCAGCTAATTTTTGGTTTTGTGAACCTTCTTGCGGGACTTCTTTAGCTGACCATTCTTATGATATTGTTCGCTCTGTCCAGATCCCCCTCTAGTCATTGCTTATCATCCTGTAGCACCTTGGCCTGATCGACCAGAACCCCATTCTGGGTGTGCACCCTCCCAAGCTCCTCCTCGGCCGCCGTGGCCCTCTGCTCCAGCTCTTTGACTTTGGTCATCCTGGCCTCCATATCTCGGACGTTGTCCTCCACGGCAGTGGCCCAAGGAGTGGCCTACAAAAAATACACAAGGCAAATATATGTCAAACAAAGGAAGGAAAAAAAAGAAGAAAGGCTAAAAAAATAAAAACAACAAGTACGTACGAGAGAAAAGAAGGACATCAGCTCTGTGCAGGCTTCTGTCGGAGAAGCCACCGCGAAGGAAGCCCGGTCAGCTGGAAGCGGAAGATTGTATCAAAGGTTTGAAGCCACCTCCTTCGTGGACTACCTAGCCGGGTAGACAATATGGTCGGACATCAGAATAGCCTAGTTAGGGATGAATATATAAACAACTCCATCCCGGCTTCGGAGCCTCTTGGAGGGACCCCCCTCCCCCATGACCTCCACGTTGTCCCCCTGATCGTCTTTGGAAGCTGAAGGAGCCTGCTGAGGTGGAAATGACCTTTCGGCCTCAGTTCCCTCTTCCGTATCCTCTGAAGAATCCGGGATAACCTTCTTATCGGCCGCTTTGATCCTCTTTGCCTCCTCTGCGGCTCTCTTCTCGGCCGCTCTGGCCTTCTTCCTTTCGATGAGGGCTTCCCTGGATACACTGAAAAGGAAGAGACAAGAGAAAGGTTAGTTTAAGAAAAGTATCACAAGTACTAAAGTAAAGCGGTGCGTGTAAGGGTGAATGAAGAAATAAAAAGGGAATAATTATATGATGAGCTATAATGAAAACTAAAGACGAAGGAAGAGGCAGTTACCCCACCCCACCAACTAAGAATCAAGTCCTTATCCCGGAAATCCTCAGGACCTAGCCTATCTACTTTCGCATCCACCAAGGCCGCGTATAGGTCTTTCTTCTCCTCAGACAAGTTCGGCATTATAAGTGTCGGAGCGTTGACCTCACACCACACCGAATGTTCGACCAGCTTCGGCCCACTGATGAAACACCAGTGTGTGTAGGTAGACTTATTACTGGAATTAGTGGTCATCCAGTCTGCTTGGATGGCCCGACGAGCGATGTTATAGAAGCTCGGGCTCTTCGGATTCTTCCGGAAGTCATAATGATACCAGCAGAGCGGGGTGAGCGGCTGAACCCCGGGTTGAAGGCACCGGTTGTGAAAACAGTTGATGTGGATGAATCCATTCAGATCCATCTGCCCCAAAGTGATTCCCATTTGGCTGAAGAGTCGTATGAGAATATTCAACAACGGCACCCTGAAGCCACATTTAAAGGCATCTTCGGAGATGCCGATGGCACAATCCCCATAGTCCTTCGGCACTCTCGGGGTGTCTTAGATCCTCTCATCTCCCTTAGCGGCATATATCCAGAAGAAGGCTCACAGGATAGAGTAACCAAAGTACATATGTCCCACTCTCTCCTTCGACAGCTCCGAACGGTAGCCACCAGATTGGGAGGAAGAAGTCCTAGCAAGGGTATTCACTCGGGGAGTAGAAGTCCCAGCAGGAGGATTCGCTCGGTCCATGTCCCCGTATTCAAAAATAAAGAGACAAATTAGTCCATGTAACGAAAAAGGAAAAATTAAAAAGACAAGGGAACGAGTACATATCCTGGAACCGAGCGAACAAGAAAACGCCCAGAGTCGGCTCCCGAAGGATGTTCTACAGACAAGTTTTCCCCAAAGAAAGTTTTTGCCCCCAGAACCCTTCGCATGTCATCTTTAAACTCAACAGGAAAGGAAGAAGGAAGAACTAAGCACCCTGGGTCGTATCTCGAAGGTTGTTCTATAGCTAAAAACCCCTCGAAGAGTGTTCTTGACTGAGAACACATCGCGTGACCCCTTTAAACCAAGTGGGTGCCCCTAAAAAAGCAAACGACCTAGAAAAAAGGCCTACTACCTACCCATAAAAGCACCCCATGCAAAAATAACATAAACCCCAAAAGAAGAAATCCAGAAAACATTTTTCAGAAAAAACGAACTTGCATGCAAAAAACATCCCAAAAAGAACTTGCATGTAAAACATAAAGAAATACGAGAAACACTTACTGATTTGAAGGTGTCGCTTAACCGAGATGAGATGGTTGGGAAAGGTGGAGTTGTTGCTGCCCGTGATTGAAATGCTTGAAGAGGTTGTTGCTGTTTATCTATTTGGTTGTAAAAGAAAGATAAAGAAAATAAAAAAAACACATTGCAGCTACTTATATAGGCGCCTGGAAACGTTTGGGTGCCAAAAAGGCGACGTTTGGGCCCTTTTGAAATGAACATTAAAATGGTTGAAATTCAACGACAGGGATTGAGCCATGAAATGACGTGATAGACAACTGTCCCATTAATGCACCCACGACATTGCCAAGTGTATAAACATGATCGGTGTCTTCACTCCAAGATGGGCCGAGATCGGTGTCCATCACTCCGACCGAAGACCCAGATGAAGGACATGGACATGTTAGCTATGGGTCCAATAAGTCCCAACAAATGATGGCCCATTAAACGACCACACTATTGGGCCGAAAGCCCACAGAGCTCCATAGGCCGATGCCCATTTCTCCTCCAACCGTTGGGATTACCCAATCATAACGCCCCATTTTCACTCCTCTTCATTACTAAGGTGTAATGGACGAGTATTGATGTTAAATTTGGGTATAAGACCCATGGGAAAGTAAGACAAAAACATTACACACTCATTCTCTCACTTACTCTCTACTTTCTTATATTCCCCAAAACCCACTCTACATCCAGATTCTTATTCTTACACCAGAGATGAAGCGGGGGGACAACCCCTCATATTCTCTTCCTTTTCAGGTAGAAGCGGAAGGCAGTTCATAAGAGGCCGAAGGCCGTTTTTGCAGTACGAAGGAGACTGGGTGTAACAACCCATATTGCTCAGTCATCATTACATATATCTCCCCTTTTTGTTATCATCAAGAGTTTAAATTAAAGTAGGAATGTTGAACAACTATTGTAAGAGTTGAGTTTTCGGTTTCATTTATTCAACCATGACTTTAATTTAGGTATCCATATTCCCCACTTTGATTTCCAAATTAGAGATTGCTCTGCTAAATGCTTATTATTTTCTTAAACTTTGATGAATTTGTTGTATAGTGGATGCAGAAAGTTTATCTTCAATTTCAGTCTTCTGTTAATTTTTCAATTTATGAATTTGAATTTGAAAGTACTTTAAATTAGACGGTTGCTGTAAAAAAATAGAATCTGCGCAGTTTCAAATTGTCCTTTTAAAGTGACAACAACAGTTGTTTGGTTGGATCAGCAGTAGATAATTCATTTGACACTTTTCTCAGTTTTTGTATTGATTAAGAATTTATATACTCAATTCACCCAACTGAAACTTATTGATGTAAAGCCATGTAAACGATTCACCACTATTAGAAGAGCTTGCATCTTCTCCTCAAATTAGAGTCTTTATCATCATTGCTTAGATCTTCTTCAACATAATTAGCATATGTGAATTCATTACCCGCATTAAAATGAATATTGCATCTTTTTCTCTCTACATAGATATCAAATAATTTTATGGAAATGTAATTAATAAAATTTGGATTAGTTGACAATGAATATATGAGTAAAAGAATAAAGATTGTGGGTTGAGTGAAGGGATCCAAGTTCTCAGTTGAGTTAGATCATATTTGGTTGCTGACTTGGAGTAAAGGCAGGATATTTAACGAAAAATGTATAGTAAACATAATTTAACAACCCCTATGCCTAATGGTTAACATAAGTTAACATAGAGAGTTTTAGCCAGGTTCGACCCCTATACCTAATGGTCTACTTCCTAGTCTCTTACCAATTTAGTAAGAGAACCAACTTAGTAAGAGAATATATTATTCATCACTGAAATGATAGGATTACAAGATTCAAATATATCTCCCTTTATCCATTATTCCTGATAACAACTTACTGATAACACATGTTCCCTTCAGCGAATTGCACTCAAAGCCTTATACCAATCATGTATAGCCTTCTCTAGCAATCTAACTCCCTGAACCCTTGTTATCGAAGCTCGACTACTCACCAACAAATGTTTACAACTTGAACAATACAAGTTTGAATGAAAATTACAACTGAAACTATGAACGCTATGAATATAAATATACGTGAATAAATTAGAGCTTACAATAAGAATATTCAATGAATTCAAATTGTATTTTCTAAGATGGTATGGTGTATATTTCTTGGATCAATCTTTAAAACAAGTATACTCAAGTGTATTTATTGATAAAGTCAATTTTCGAATAATCAACATAACTTCCGATCCTGACCAAGTCTCATGATTAGTTCTTTTTAATTAAAATGTTAAGATAATCCAAAATACGTTTAAACTAAAAATAAGATATATTTAAACCATTTATAAAAGTCTATCTTTAGTTTCAATTTAATACCAATCTTTAAGTAAGTTGTTTGGATAAAAATATTTGAAAAACGAGTTACTAGAAAATAGGAAATGGTTTTTTATAAAAGAGTTTGAATATCTGAGGAGCTCTAAAATATTTAAACACGTAAAATATATGATAGAGTCCTTAGAAAATTCATTTATATTAAATCTCCTTGAAATCCGCAAGTATAGATAATCTTGAACAACTTTCACGCGGACACTGTGAGTTTGTTGATAGGACTGTTAAAAACATTATAAGCTTGCTAATAGACTAAGTCTGTCATGATATGTTTAACTTTTACAAGACAATGTTAGTAACATGATGAATATAGACTAATCAGTTTGCTATTAAAATAAGATAACATGCTATAAGCTTGCTAACATTGTCATTATCAAAATAATACGGGTATCTGATTTTTGGAAAAATTAAGGTGATAGTCGATCTTAAGCATCATCGAACTGTGACAAAACAAAGAGTTGTTTTGTGGTTTTTTTATCCTGCGTGATTCATCACAGCGTCCCACCGTAGTAAGTGGGGCGTTAGTTTCTTTCAGAGTGGTCACGTCGTCTTGAAGGCTCGGCGACACTAAAGTGAATGGATATCCAAGTTTTCTATCTCTCTCTTTAGTTCATTGTTGTTACTGATTATCGGTTTATTTTGTCTTCGTGAGTTATCATGGGTGGATAATAAAAAAATATATATTAAACTTAAATTAATATTCCCATTAATTTTTCGGGTTTTATGGTAAATGTGCAAGGGCACATAATTAAATATAAGTTATTAATCTCTGATTGGCTCCTAATAATTAATGATAATGAATATGCACAAAAAATCCCACTAATAACAAAACTGTCAACTCAAATGACAAATATATATATATATATGTTCGTGAGTAAACACTAAATAAATCCTTAGTTTTTAAACGTCACCATCAAAGTCTCTAACACGCATCAACCGCAAATTACAATGATTTTGCGTAATTTATTTCCATCCAATACAAAATTTTTACTCTGTATATGAACTCTCAATATTGTTATTGACTACTCTGCCTGTCTCATTGAGTACTAAGTTTAGAGAGTGTTACAAGGAGGTTAAAAAAATATAATTTAGTGTGAGAAATAAGAGAAGAGTGTAAAATGATGGGTACTCTTTATTTAATAAAATGAGTTTAGCGGAGTAAAATAATATGGATAAATGAATCAAGTTAAGTTTTATATTCGAATTTCATATTAAAGACTATATTATATTTCAAATTTATACAATTAAAAGGGATGTCGCTAAAATAAAATTGTATATAAATTAACGAGACATAGTAAGAACATATGCATCGGTCCTTCCTTTTAGTTAATTCAGTAGCTTAATTGATGGATAAAGGTAAAATTGATATGCAGCGGATGTTTTTTGATGTCATCAAGTTTCAAAGTTCCATTGATTCATTAATAGGAAAATTAATAATCAACGGAGTTCTCAACTGCCTACTGGACCATATACTTTTCACCCAACACACACATATAGTCATGTGCATTGTGAAATTAATAATAGTAGCATATTTCTATATAATTATACATATTTTTTGTTCCTATATTTAAATATTATCTATTAAAATATCATATATTATATTATAATACTAAGAAATTAGCTAGCATCATGTAACTTTTTTTTATCGGCAGTCGCTACCCTTCGGGTGCCTACTGGATAAACCTTACGGGCTCACGTAATAGTCTAATGTAACTTTAAATATTATATATTTAACTTGACAAAAAAAATCATTTATTTAAAAATATCACGATTAATTATTATCAAGGATATTATTTCTCAGAACACTAAATAATAAATTTAAGTTGAATATATAATTTTATACTAAATTATTGAAAAAAATAGCTAGTAATATATAATTATTTATTTAATAAATATTAAATGATGAAGTAATGGAGTTTCATGGGTATACAAAAATTAACAAAAAAAATTTAATTTATAATGAATAGTGACTAGCTCCATCTATTTAATTCATCGGGGATGCATATGCTCTAATAGTAAACGACCCAAGTGAGACTGAGACAGGTAATAAACAACTTGCATCAAAATCACACGCAAATACATTCCTAGTATTTATTACAGTACATCAATATTTACGTAGTAAAATATCTAAATCTTTTTTGAGCCGGTCGGTGAGGAAACGGTTTGGGTTGCAGGCGTGTTTGGTGTTTGTCAACGGATATCCTCGTGGATAGTTTTGTACGGTCTTCAAAATTAAACTGCAGTTATTAAATTTGCACAAAAGTAACAAGTTTTCTAACAATTAACAGACTTTTGAACCAGTAGTATCCCTGTCTAAATATAATAAATAAATAAATTAAAATTAAGAACATAATAATAGTAGTATTTTGTCAACAAGCTCTCTTGTATAATGTTAAATTTTCAAATTTTCTTTTTCGAGATAAAGTAATATGTTAAATTTAATTTTAGAAAAAAGAAAATTTTAGAAAAAATATGCAAGCATATATTTTATATACATCTTAAATTGCATATTAAAAATTAAAAATAAATCTTAATTTGGGAAATAGAGAATTACGATAAATACACGTGTTATAAATGTTGTAGCAAACTTTTGAAATGGTCTGAAAGTCTTTTTTAATTCAATCCACATCGAAAATTGATTTGTTCCTAAAATAAATACAAAAACAACGCGAATTAGTAGCACCATTGTTTTAAAAGTCGATGACTAATACCGGAATTAATCGATACACAGTGATTAAGGGAATAGATAATGCAAAAATTTTGGTTAAAAAGTTATTTTTTGAGAAATTTCATCAATAACTATTAAAAATGGTCATATTTTCCAAAATTGGATTAATCGTCAACAATTTGTAAAATTAGAAAAACAATTACAAATAAAATAAAAGATGGAGGCCAAAATAAAAAAATTAGAAAATTAAATTTTTTGTATATATAATAACTATTTAGAGTGCAAAATAAAAGACTTCTTTTAATTTTGTTTCTCAAATTGATCCATATTTTAAAATCAAAACCTTAAAATTTCAATATTTAAATCTTAATTTTTATAAAAATGTTTTTTATATAGTTATATGATAATTAATATGATTTTTTTAAAAAATTATACAAAAATAATAATTTATGAAAAATATAAATAAATTAATCTCGAATATCTATTTTAATTAATTTTAAATTGATTATTATAAATAATAATCAATTAATTTTTAATTTATTACTTCCCGGGTCGTGCAACTCAATAAGCACGTACACTATAATTGAATCGACTAATTCAATTATTGTTTCTTTTATTATTACTAACCTAAAACCTGTTCGATACACGGTTGTTTTAAATAATTGTCATTTTATTATTTATATTTTGATATTTTATTAATTAATATATGTTAAAAAAATAAGTATATTCTGAATAAGTATAACCAGATATATTTTTCATTATCAGGCCGACCTATGTATTTGGGTGCCCTAGGCGGGATTCAAAAATGGTGCCACATATTCATAACCAAAAAATCACAATAAAATATATTCATTGTATAAAAGAAAACTTACTTGAATCTAAAGTAGCAAGTGAATATAATGAATTTCTTGTACGCTAAATATCCAAGTTTTCAACCTCCTGCAATAATCTCCTGCAAGCCACTGATGTAGTATCATGAATATAGAACAATCATCATTAATAGTACACAACAATGTCAAAATAAAGTTATAAAAATGAGTTTACCTTTATTGATTTTGAAACTTTTTTCTAGGCTTTTGAGATGTGAATCTCTCTATGATTTTGCTATAATCTAGAGAACTTGTCAGCTCACTTTCAATAGACAATAAAGCCAATCCATTAAGTCTATCTTGAGACATCGAAGAGCGGAGATAAGATTTGATTAGTTTCAATCTAGAAAATGTTTTTTCCGCCTCAACCACTGTAACAGGAATGGTCACAACGATTCTATAAGCTATCCAAGCATTTTGATAATTTATTTGTCTTGAACTAGAACTTAAATAATTAAGCACATCTATTGCCTTTGTTATCTCATCGGGTATTAGCATTCGAAGCACTAGTAACTCGTTAAACAACTCTGCGCCAACAATATCATATCGCATATCATGTCTAAGAAATCCCTCAAGCTTCATGCAACAAGATTTTAACCCCTCATCATCACCAGATAAATGCTTCTTCAGGTTAAATAAAAACCCGATAACTGGTTACGCTTCATTTTCAAATTATCTAGTCATCAAACAAAATAATGCAATTAATTTTAGTCACCAATCCCAAATCAGTAAATCACAAAAAACATACTACTTTTTACAAAAACAAATCTCAATTATTCTCTAATTATTCACATCAAATCCTTAAATTGAAAAATAATAATAAACAAATAGTAAATTACAATATTATTAAAAAAGTAATTAGAATATAAATCTTTAAACCATACATGTGTTATAATTGCTGAATTGCAAAGCACAGATGATCCGATCTTCACGATGAGTCGATGACTTCCAGTGTTTTGATAATTGATATTCAGAATGAACAGAGAACAATCTGTGTTCTGTATTTTATTCGGTAGCTAAGGCCTAAGCAGAGGGAAGGAGAGGGTTTTGTACTTTTGTTATATGACTTCATCTGGCCATCTGGGGTAATGGGTATAGACGCGCATAGTCCAAAAACTCAATTTTTCCAAACCTTTCACATTTTTACTTTATTTTGTTTATTAAATAAATTTATTAATTATATTTTTAAAGTAAATTAAAGTAAATTATATTTTAATTTTAAAATAAAGTTATCACAAAGATAATAATATATTTTAAAATTTTAATATGTCCCCCAATCACATATATGTTAATGTATTCTAATTAAAATTTGTATTTTAAAAAAATAAATAATATAAAAAATAAATACACCTATATACATATGTTATTGAAATATTTTGGTGCCCCAGTGCACGGTGGTGCCCTAGGCGGCCGCCTTGGTCGCCTTACCTAAGGGCCGACCCTGTTCATATATATTATAATAACTATTTATAATAATTAGATTTTAAAATAAATAAGTTTATACAGTGACACGGTAATTCGATATTGAAAAATATATAATCGGCCAATTAAATAGGTCATGAATTTCAATTATGATATTTTAATTTACAATTAATTGGATTGTTCATAAGATTCAAATATTTTACTAATTTATATTATTACTATTATATCTATATATTTGATTTAAAAATTTCAATGATTATAATTTATGCTATAAAATTACGACTGATTATAATCGGAGATTGAAGTGATTTTTTATTAGTGATTGAGTGTGATATAAGCATGTTAGTGCTAATGTTGATATGATATATATTCTCGGAAACTTTCAGTATGGGATCAGTTTCAAAACGTATAATGAAAGTCGAGACATGCATTGAGGCGGAGGATATGGAATATAGGTCCATGTCTAATTATTTTCTCTGATCTTGTAGTTTATAAGAATGTGTACGATACACAGATTAATTTTAATATTATTTTTAAATTTATTTATATTTGAAATTTTAAAATATGAAACTTGTCATTTAAGATATTTAATAATATTATTTGATAATAATTAAACATACACATCATATACACGTATATGTAAGTGATATCTTTGAAATAAGACGTATCTTATAAAAAACAATATTATTGACTTTAATATATAGTTTTATTGATATTTATAGTTGTGTATACATATGATAATAATATTTTAATTAAAAAATATTTTTTAATATTGATTATAGTACAAATTACCATTAATTTATTTTTGACTTCTTTCGACCCGAATCAATTGTACACATTATTTTGTTATAGTCTAAGACACATTATACCGACTAAATTCAACTACTTATTTTCAGCTTTAATTTAATTTGTTTAAGCTCAAATATGTGATATAATTATTTTAGCCTGTGTCAAAATATATTATTTTATTTTTATTTGTCTAAATATTTTTTTATAATTTTATTTCTTAGAATAATAGTATTAAACATTTTTAGCCTTGTTGAATAGTATAAAATGTTTTGTTTTATTCTGACACTGTTCCACAAAATGACGAATTTTTATAGTGCATATGCAACAAAATAGTATGAAAATTATAAAAATAGAAGAAACCTATAGTTACATAAGCCATTAGTTCAACCAAATTCAAGTATATATATTTAGTTTGTTTGAAATTTTATTTTAGTGTAGACTTAATATTATTTTATTTTAGTCATGATAAGTAGTATATTTTCTTAGTCCAACTTGAATATTAATTTGTTTTAACCCCATATAACAAATAAAATTAATTATCTTTAGTTTTTTTATTTGTTGTTTTAGCCCAAATGAACGGTATAATTTTTTAAGACTGAATGAATAGTGTGTATTATTTTCTTTAATCCTAGGCCATTGTACTTGCCAACGAATTATCTTTTGATTTGAATAATATTTTGTTTGGTTCAATAGTATTATTTTTCTGGGCTGGGGTGAATATTATGCATTATTTTGTTTTATCCCGAATTCATTATATATATTTATTTCTAATTATATTTATGTTATTATTTTGTTTCTAATTAAATTAGTTTAATAAAATTAATAAAGTAAAAATAATTAAGTAATTTCAGCAAGTATCGACCGACAGACTATCAAACTTTTAATATTTCGTCTTTATATAATAGTATAGATAGTATAGAAGATAGATAGATAATCAGCATATATTAAAAAAAATTATCCACAATATTTTTAGAGAAAAATTTGTTTTTTTAGAAAATAAAAAGACAACATGTTTTACTTAAAAAATGTATAGAGTAAAAGAATTGTCTAAAATATTTGTCGAGAAAGAGTTGTTTTAATTGGTGAAAATAAAAAAGGCAACGTGTTTTACTTATAAAGGTAATTGGTTAGATATTAAATAAGTAAGGGAAATTAAGTAAAATATTAATTTTTTTAAGAAAGGGCAATTATGTAATTGAAGGAAGCATTGTAAAGTTTCGTATTTAATATAATAATATAGATAGATAAATAATTCGGCTTCAAAAATCAAAAAAAAATTTGTTTATAATTGAATTGTAAGATAATACTTACTTTAAGTATATTTGTCTTTATATTAATAGTAAAAATTATATTAAAAACATATATTTTACCATGGACCCGTACAAAATATATCTGCGACAGCTACGGGTTAGAGGTGTAGATGATTTTGACTTTTTAATTGATTTAAAAATAAAGGTTTTTGCATTATCTTAAACGATGAGATGAGATTGTTGTTGTCAAGGAATAAGGATGATGATGCTAAGTTGTTCTTGTAAAGGAGTTAAGAATTTATGGATTGCTAAAGTTAAAGAGCTTAACAAAGTCTTTAAGTAAAACAATAATTAAATAAAATAAATAATTAAGTAGCTGAAAAAGGTAATTTATTAGTTATTAATGGTTATAATAGTATTATTTTATTTTATTAAATAACTTATCAGTGATATTTAGAGAAGTTATTTTAATTGAGAAAAAAGGTAACGTGTTATAGTTGAAAATGATTTTTATTTCTTTTTCTATTATAATTCGATTACTAAGGCCAATAAAACTTTTAAGTAAAATAAGGATAATTCAGTAAATTCAGCGCGTACCAAAAAACAGGCACCGTACCAAAACTTTTAATGTTTCGTCTTTTATATAATAGTATAGATTAATAGTAAAAATTATATTAAAAAAATATATTTTACCATGGACCCGTATAAAATATATGCGCGACAGCTACTGGTTAGAGGTGCATATGATTTTGACTTTTGCATTGATTTAAAAACATAGGCTTTTTGCATTGTCTTATACGATGAGATGAGATTGTTGTTGTCAAGGAATAAGGATGATGATGTTAAGTTGTTCTTCTAAACGAGTTAAGAATTTATGGATTGTTAAAGTCAAAGAGCTTCACAAAGTCTTTAAGTAAAACAATAATTAAATAAAATTAATAATTAAGTAGTTAAAAAAGGTAATTTATTAGTTATTAATGGTTATAATATTATTTTATTTTATTAAATAAACTTGTTAGTGATATTTAGAGAAGTTGTTTTAATTGAGAAAAATAGAAAAAGGTAGCATGATATAGTTGAAAACGATTTTTATTTCTTTTTCTATTATAATTCGATTATTAAGGCTAATAAAACTTTTAAGTAAAATAAGGGTAATTCGGTAAATTCAGCGCGTACCAAATAACAGGTACCGTACCAAAATTTTTAATATTTCGTCTTTTATATAATAGTGATAGATTAATTAAAAAAAATTAGTTTTTAACTAATTATTGTTTGCAGTGCAGAGAAAAATTATTAGCAAATAATACATAGTTTAAAACTGAATCCCTCGTTCTTTTTTTTACGAGAGCACAAGAACGCTACGTGCTTGCATACACATTTGTAATATTGGTAATCATGATCTTTTTTGCACCTCTACTCTTTCTGGAACCAGGAGAAACATCGGAGTGGTGATCGGATAAATTAGGTTCTGGAGCGATAGAATCGGAAGGTGTGGGTCATGCGGAGGCGCGAATTGGGTGTGAGAGGTGGGAAAAATCGGTGTTGGTGTTGAACTCTGAAAAAAGTGTATGCGTCGTTACCGGTGTCGGGTTGAGATGCGGTGTCGTAGAGTCAATATCAAAATTGACCTCAAGACCGAATACAATTGGAACAAGGTATGGTACCTGTGTTTTATGAATATTAGGACTCCTCTTCTCAACAGAAAATGTAAGTAATGAGGTAAATTATTTATTATTCTTACTCCTTTATTAAGTATATTTTCTATAGCTCCGACTGTATATATATTTGGTCTGTGTTCTCTAAACGATATTGTATTGGTTTTCAAAATAATCTATAACGAGCTCACTTGATATTTAAATTATAGAACTAGATCTTAAGGTAAGCAATTATTAGGCGTCGGTTGGAAGTAGTTTCTTTGATATATAGTGTGTGTTTTTCATTATTAAGTTGTGTGTTTTCATGTCATAGAGTTATCTTTGATTGATGGATTTGGTAAGAAGTAGGGGTGGTGTTGGTGATAGTGGTAGTAATTTAGGGAGAAGAATTTCTCGGGAGGGGCAATGGACAACTAATGTCTACTTTCGAGTAGGTACGCTGAATGTAGGTTCTCTGACTGGGAATTTTTTAGAGCTTGTTGATATGTTAAAGAAAAGAAAGGTAGATGTGGTTTGCATTCAGGAAACTAAGTGGAAGGGTGGTAGCACTAAGGAAGCTAACGGGTTAAATTGTGGTATTCAAAGGTTGGTAATACAAGGAATGGTGTGGGTATTATGATAAGTTCGCTCATGAAGGATAATATAGTAGAAGTGAATAAAGTCAGTGATAGGATTATGAAGCTTAAATTAGTAGTTAATGAATAGGTCATTAATATTGTAAGTGTGTATGCACCCCATGTTGGCTTGAGTGAGTTGGCGAGAAAGAATTTCTAGGATTGTTTAAATGAAATAGTTAGGTTGATACCTGGTGACCAGATTTTATATATAGGAGGTGATTTGAATGGACATATTGGTGAACAGTTTGATGGATACGTAGGCATTCATGGGGGTTTTAGTTTTGGGATGAGGAACAGGAGTGGGTATGATCTTTTGGAGTTTGCATTGGCACATGAAATAGTGATTGTTAATTCTTGTTTTAAATCAAGGGATGATCATCTGATTACTTTTAGGAGTGGAGGTTGTAACTCACGAATCGATTATCTTCTTATGAGAAAAGGCAACATGGATTGTAAAGATTGTAAAGTATTCCCGAATTAGGCATGTATTACACAACATCGTTTGTTGGTAATGGATATATGTATGAGGAAAAGAGTAGTACAAGATTATAGGGAGGTGGCACCGAACATTTTATGGAAAAATCTAGAGGGAGACAAAGTAGGGATTTTTAAAGAAATGATTGGTTTGGAAAGAGACAGATTTTATGATGAGGATGTTAATAGAATGTGGAATCAATTGGTTTGTACAATCAGAAATGTAGCTATAAATATGTTAGGTGTTAACTCAAGAAAGGTTGAGGTTCAGAAGGAAGCTTGGTGGTGGGACCAGGAGGTTTAGGAGCGAGTAAAAATTAAACATGATCATTTTAGGGAACTTTTGTGTTGCCAAGATGATGGACAAGTTGATATGAGAAGAATTTTATATAAGGAAGCTAGACGTACTGCCAAGAAGACAGTAGCATAGGAAAAATCAAAGGTGTATGAGGCTATGTATAATCACCTTGGTACAAAAGAGGGTCAAAATGGTATTTATAGATTGGCGAAGGTTAGAAAAAGGAGGAGAAGAGATTTATGTTTTGTTAAGTGTATAAAGGATATTAATGGACACGTGCTAGTGAAGGATAATGATATTAGGAACAGATGACATAACTATTTTAGGGAGTTATTTGATGAGGAGAGAATCAATGTTAGGGAGATAAGAGCAGTTAGTGAGTCTATCCTTGAATTTGGTGTTCATCCTTCTATGTAACACCCCCAGATCCGGGGTCGGGGATCCGGGTCGTCACGGTCTTTCTTTCCACAATATCACTTCACTTAATTAATAAATAACCTTATGCTGTGACCCCACACTAACACACACCACAACCCGTTATAGTCTCAGAGATGAAATTTAAATAAGTACAAGTCTTTGAATCCACAATTTAAAAGTTATTACAACCCAAAATGATTACTTGATAAATTTACAGTTAATTGCCATTATCTGCCACAAGTTATAATTATACATAATTGATTCTCAAAAGTAGATGGTCTGATCTACAATAGATCTACCTCTGCAGCTATAGCAGCTACAACATCAACGGGAAGACACAGGACGCTTCCCACGCGCTTGCGCTGGGTCTGCTGGAGTCTGGCCATCTTTCCTAACTGTTGTTGTGTGATGAAGAAATAAAGCAAGGGTGAGCAGCAAGCCCACCAAAATAATATGTATAATGATTTACAATATATGAGCCTACTCATAATACTCATGAAAGTCTTGGTCAAAAGAAATGAACCAAGTTGATATCTTAATGCGATGAAGTCGCAAAATATTCAGTATATATATATATATACATATATACTTTTCAAAATATTGGAAGTCCTCTTCCATGCATAATACACACAGAATTCCAGTGTATAACTATATAAAAATATCGTTGCAAGGTGATCTCATATATCTAACCTTGTCTCAACGTTTTTCTGAAAATCTTTGTCATGCATAAGATAATCATTTACTAGATATAAGTTTAAAAGATGAAGTTACAAAATACTCCAATATACTTATATCTTTTCCAAATACTACTTGAACTACCACCATTCAAGTTATAATTAGTTTCCAAAGTTCATCACATAGACGAGACTACAAGATAATACTTGAATAGATTCAACCTTTAAAATATCATCAAAATAAAATGAAGTTATGAGATACTTCATTTGATGCAAACATTATTTTGAAAACTTGACCCTGCCAACACTCAACAATCGCCCAACCGTAGCCTTTCTATCGAAGTGCTTTGGGTAGTGTTGCAGAAATATCCAATTGGATGATGAACTCATTACGGGAGTTTACCGCGCCAGGAAGACCACTTACGATGATCAGTCGTAGTAGTACAACCCCACCATTTTCTACATGTAGAGGAGAACCTGTCGGATTTACTTGTCAACCGAACACTGAACTCCTAAGGAATGGACCGCCTTAGCGGAACTTCCAGGCCATTTGGGCCAATATAATAAGGCTGGGCCGGCGCTACTCGACCACTTACGCCACTCCTAGTTCAGATGAAATCCATGACTCTGAAACGTAAAGCTCGTTTCCCCCTTTCCCCAAGTAGAAACTTGTTGATACGGCTCCACCAAGAAGTCGTACCTAGTTGGAAAGGAAAACTCACCGATATTTCCCAGGCGATGCCTGTTAATGGATTAACTTGTTCCAAGAATTTTACTTCCCGAATATTGGGTAAGTAATTAAAAACTCTTTTACCAAGACAGCAACCTTGTTGCGAATATAAAACACACCACCGAGCCGGATCCCCCCAGGTTTTGAGCGAGTATTTAAATCCCCTTTTTAAAAGGAAGATCTTAAATATAAAAATAGTTTTGGGATCCGCTCTAACTTTTGAAAATCATTTTAAAGACTCGAAAACACTTTAAAGAGTGTTTGGAGTAAAACTGATTTAATGAAGTAAATCAGTCCCCAGAATATTTAGAAAATGTCTGAATATTATTATTTAAATAATATTCCCATAAAAGATAATCTTTATAAAATAATTGAAGTAGAAGTATTAAAACTTATACTTGAAATGAATAGCAAATAATCAAAGATATACTTATACGAAAGTAATATCTTTATTTGAATAATCAAAAATAAGTTTGATTATCGACACCTTATTCTTTAATAAAATAAAGAATATATCTCAGCAAATAATCGGAGTCATAGATCCTCAAATGAATATTCAAATAATATTCAATAAATAAAATAAGCTGAGTCATAATACCTCGAATGAATATTATAAATAATATTCATTAAATAAAATAAAGGAGTCATACATCCTCAAATGAATATTCAAATAATATTCAATAAATAATGTAAAGGAGTCATACGCCTTCGAATAATATTTGAAATAGTATTCAATAATAAAATAAAGTTAAAGTTATCGAATAAACCTTATTCGATTAATAGTTTTAAAAACTATATCCATATATATATATATATAAATAAATATATATATATATATATATATACTCGGGAACATCGACTCCCGGTTTAGAAATATGTTCACCTTTTATCCCCTATACTAAGGGTATACGCAACTACTTGCTTATTTCTAGCATAGGTATTATGCAACTATAAGCATAGAAATCAACAGATAGATAACCAGATTACGAAACAGACATGCATATATACCATATTAGCATGCTCCAATATATCGCAAAATTTGCTAATAACAATCATGCAATATCACAAGATAATGCATATACATATATTTACATCACAACAACAGTATAACGGGTAGAAAACTTGCCTGAGCGACTGGGGGTTACGAATGGCTCGGGACGAGTCTGGTAACCTATAAACAACAAGTAAGTTGGAATTAAACCAAAGTCACTTGTAAATCTATACTTTAACTAACTTAGACTCTAACGCTTGTTTTGCGCTTACTGATTCTCTTAAGTCACTCGAGTACCCTCGGCTCCACCATTTTTAATAATTTAACCTTTACGAGTTTTAAGGCGATTCCTTCGCGAGTGTCTTACCAACTGCCTAACACACTTACCATAAATGTTTCATACATTAATTAACCCTTTTTGGTCTTTAACCTATGTTTCAAAGTAAGGCGAGGGGAAAAGTTTCGTTCGCGAAACGCCGTTACTTGAAACGGTCGTTTCTCCTAAACCGTGCATCGGAATCGAACGAACTACATATCAAAACGAAGCTCGTAACATGAGCTATCTAGACATGGGAATGGTCATAATCTAGCAGGGGGTTCTCGGGTCCTAATGCTATGCACAAAAACAGTCTAAAGAAAATCGGACGTTACGACGGCTATGTTTACGCGATTACCCAATTTTAAACAACTCCAAATCATCTCACAATCAACCCACAATCACAACCCAATTCAACCTCAAATCCAACATACAACCAACATCCATCCTTATCACATCATAACAACCCCAACCAATTCAATTTAATCATTCATACTTATGCCTAAGCTTAACTTTAATCATACTTAAGTTCTTTTCATCAAAACCTCAACATTTACCATTCCATTTCACTACCATCTCAAATCCCAAACTCTAATCACAACAACAAGCTACAATATCATCCTACTAATCAA
This sequence comes from Apium graveolens, assembly GCF_009905375.1. Lineage (NCBI taxonomy): Eukaryota > Viridiplantae > Streptophyta > Magnoliopsida > Apiales > Apiaceae > Apium > Apium graveolens. The sequence continues at coordinate 99,541,676 of NC_133657.1, read as the reverse complement.
AATCATCTTATAATATATAGGAATCTAGGGTTTGGAGATGGTATACCTTCCTTTGAGTGGTGGGAGGAGCTAGGAAGCCTTAAGAAGCTTTGAGAAGTCTTAAGAATGCTTGGATCTTCAAGAAAAACAAGAAAAACTTCAAGTTAAAAACTTGAAAACACTATTCATAGTCTTCTTCTTTGATTAAATGGAGAAGATGGAGAAGGAATTGATGGCTTAAACTCATGATATAGCCCTAACTAAGCATGAAGATGATTAGGGAATTAACTCACCAATTTAGGAGGCTTGGATCTTGAGTTTTTGAATTCTTGCCCATTTGCAATAGTAAAAAGCCGAGAGCATGATGAACCATGCCTTGGTTTCTTTTTGATTTTGATGAAAATGATTTTGCTTGGCTTGGTTGGCTTGTTTTTGTGTTTGATTTAGTTAATTACCTTGTTGCCCTTGAATTTGTGTGGTTAAAAAGCCACCACACCTCCTTCCTTCCCATGTCATGCTTGTGTCACCTTGCACATGTCATAATGCTCCCACTTGTCCACACCTTGTGGTTTGATGATGTCACAATCCCTGGCTTCTTGTACAAGCTTGTCTCTTGGTCACTTATTTGTTTTACGGTTCGCTTATCTTTCGTTCTCATTTATCGTTTGAGGGATCATACCCGGGATCTTATTACTTAGGTTCCCTTAACCTTTCTCAATATATTATATTCCTTCTATGATCCTCTCTTATAATCCTTTAATTTAAATCCTTTTTATCCTGTTACCTTATACTCAATTCTCTCCGTATCTTGTGGATTTCCGGGAAAAATCAAAGTGTTCGGAATTGGATTCTGACGATCTTTACATACACTTATATACCACATAGAGTACTAATAATATCCCATAAGATCAATAACAGAACCCCTACATAGCGTGGCATGAAAAGTTTTCTCGTTCAGCAAAAACACTATTCATAAGGGTTTCAAAATTTCTCAAAAATTGGGGTTATTACAGTCTCCCCTCCTTAAAAGGATTCCGTCCCGGAATCAGATAGAAAACAAATGGGGATACTTTCTTAGCATTACACTTTCTAACTCTCGAGTCAATTTTCCACATTGTGGTTCTACCACCAAACTCTGCCTAGTTTGACAATCCTTCTCCTAAGCACTTGTTCCTTTTCACTCTATAACCCTTCCTGGTTGCTCCATATAGGTTACGTCTGGTTGCATGTCTATGCGCTCATATGCCCCTATTTATCTGGCATCCGAATTACATTTTCTTAACATTGATACGTGAAACACGTTACGACCTGCTACATGTTCGGGGTTAGGGCTAGCTCATATGCTAACTTCCCAAACGTCTTAATATATCCAAGGGTCCAACAAATTGTAGACTTAGCTTTCCTTTCTTTCCGAACCTCATCCATCCTTTCCAATGGATACCTATAACATTACTAGGTCCCCTATTTCATACTCTTTATCCTTTCGTGTCAAATCAATCATACTTATCATGTCCATCTTGGGCTACTACCAGCCGTCCTCTGATTAGATCTATCATATCCTTGGTCCTTTGGACTACTGCGGGTCCGAGCATCTTGCGCTCTACAACTTCATCCTAACATAAGGGAGATCGACATTGTCTTCCCTCTAGGATCTCATAAGGCGATATCTCAATACTGACATATGATCTATTGTCGTGATATAACTTAATCCGCGTTAAGTGATCATTCCAAATTCTTTCAAGTCTATTGCACAGACTCTCATTATAGCTTCCAATCATTCGAACTCTTGCTTCTCAATACCCATTCTTTTCCAGTTCGTAATCGCTACTACCTTCCGTTCCTAATATTATACGGGTTATACTTTTGCTCGCTAGCGTTCTATAACCTTTTAATAACCACGTCAACCTTAGTATCACGAATGTGTTCCCATTCCGCATACTACCACCACTTTATTACTCCTTTTTCAGTTGTTTCTATTTTCCAAAGTTTGATCAATCAAATAGAAGTAAAGGAATTTGTTGAGAGATCACTATGATCATGAACACTTGTTATATCGCATAGTTAGTACAGAAGGTGGCCAGCCTTTAGTACTTGACAAGCAACTAAACAATAGATGGTATCCTACTAGGCTTCTATCACAAAGATAGATAGTCATTCGGCAATACCTCCCCTTCTGGAAGGGTTGTTCTTCTCAGCTTACTTGAAATGAAAAGAAGAGAAAAGAACGAACTGAAGAAAATTGTATATATGTAAAAAAAATATTGCCATAAAATATCTGGCTTGGAATCTACCTCTGAACTATAGAGGTTTGTCATAGGAGAACAAAACATATATGTATTTATATCAACATCAAGTATTATAGCATCGTATTTCACATGCCTAAATATTTTCGCTATCCCGTCCATCATCCTATGGACCCATGCTCTTCCTCGAGCTTATACACAATCACCTTTGAAACTCCCTCGATATTGAAAATCGAATCTGGGATCTCATTCTAGACATCATCGTTACTAGAATTCTATGCTTGCATCGCAACCTTCCTCGTATAGTCATACGACCCTCAATTGATAAGGATGAATAAATATTCAATAGGTAAATACTCTACTTAATTAGTCTATCAATGATAACTTATACACTACCACAACCCGATTAGTGGTACTCAATCCCAACACCCATTCCAATACAACTCTCACGGTTGTAATCAGCTCATTACTCGCAGAATCATTGCTTCCTTACTATGGTCCACCACTGACCTACTGTAGTCATTCATTTTCCATGAAGTCTTAATAGCTAACCATACGGAGTCCATACATCTCGTATCTAATTCCTTCTAAGGAGGTAACATAATCACCATTCCTGATTCATGAAGAACACTTCTGATCCTAACATACATACATGACATGAAGTAGATAAAATTGCAGAAGAGTTTCAATCAAAGCAACGATAGCAGATTAATACCATTCTTAATCATATGCCTTAAATAGAAGACTTACTCAAAGGTTCGTCTAGTCCTTTTTGAAACATGGTCCTGGCTTATCTCAAGATAGGACCTTCTAAGATAGATAGCCCGTTCATGGCGATTACATGAATAAAACCTTTACCAACTACTATTACGGTTGGGTATTGCACAGTCATCAGAAGGAATGTCAATCTTCCAAACCATAATACAACCTTCACAGTTTTAACCATCATCACTGTATTCTTTTGGCACAAGCGCCTATAATCATCCTCTTACCTTTAAAGTGTCGGCCACCTCTTTGGCCTTTCCTGATAGTAAAATTTCCTTACAGTCAATGTCACTTTAACCACCTCCAAATAAATTTTCTACCTTATTTCAATCACAGCTTATGTGAAAATGCTTTCCTTAAAATCTGATGAGTAAAAAAAAATCACCATTTTTCCATAAGTTATTGCCTCAGTCTTTAGAGGTTAATCACTGTCATGACTGACTCTCAATCATAATTAGAACATCTTTTATCTTAAGTCCTAATTGCCCTGAATAATTTCGACCTTTACTGGTTCGATTCATACTTTCTCGTGGTTCAACACGTGCCCCACTTGGCATCATTATAATTACGTCATATTTCCTTTATCCACATTTCTATTCTTGAGAATTTTGAATATTACCTTTCTCCTTGTAAAACCTCTAAGGTTATCCTTGAATCGTTCCTCCTGTATTCCCTAGATACAGGGCATATCAAGATACCATTTATTAATACCAGAATCATTGTCTATATACTTCTGAAAGAAAAAAAAAATTCTCCACTGATTCTTAAAGGTTGTTATTACCTTAATCCTCTCCAATTCATACTGTCAAAACTCATACTATCCCTATTAAGGGTGAAATGCCAGCCTTTATGCATTCCCCTAGGATTCGTTTTAAGTTACCAATGTTCTATCCTTAATTCCACCTTTAAAAGGTACCTGCATCCTTCCATGGATAAATCAAGTCATATATCCTTGATAGATTATCTTATTCATCATTCCCACCTCGATAGTCTATACCTAACTTCATAATAGCATCCTTATTCAAATTGAGGTCAATCCATATGGCCTCCAAAAGATAACAATGGTCATCCGCTTTTCTTTCCTGATTTGGTAATGATAACATGGATGTTCTGGAAGATATTGGTCATGTTCAACGTGAACTTCTTCTTAATAATTCCTTATTTACTTTTGTTGTTTATCTCAACAGTCACCTCAATGTTGGGATACCTCCCATACCTGGCATCTCCCTTTCTGGGTATCGAGCCACCGGTCTTATATTTCACATTATTGAAGGTCACTTCCTTCATCCAATTTTTCCTGATTTCTTACTTTCTTGTCTCCTCAGTCTATCCGTGTCTCAATATTTATCCTTCGAACTATCTCAAGGTTTCCTCGAATCCTCCCAACTTAAAGGGGGTACAATATATGTATCTCTTATGCCTTCAACCATCAATTTTAACTCATGGTGGATCATCATCCTGATGATTACATACTTTTCTATTTCTATTGCTACGAGTCTTTAGGGTTTCCTCATACCCAACTCCCTTATCATACCTCAAACTCTATTGCCTTTATATTCCTTTCCACTTCAGTTTCTTTTTATTTTCCTTTCTCTTATCATTATTTCACAAACCAATCACAATATAAGCATTGATTTCAAACATCCCGTCATTCTGGATTCGTGTCCTCAAAACGAATCTTGACAACTTTTACACTTTAGATTCATAATTCATCATACTCGTCCATTTTTGTTCTAGCTCCAAAGCTTTTACACTATCTCCTTATCTTTGGGAATTACTTTCCCGAAAACAATTGACTGAACTTAAATCAGTTTATTCTAACCTCTGGCTCCGTGCCTTTCTTGGTCTTTCACCAGCGGGTGGTCTCTCTCTTGGGAGGGTAAGTGACAAAAACAGTCCTTTTGAGATTCGTCAATCATTTAGAATCTCAAATGATTCCTATATTTCCTTTAGCCAGGCTCTTGCCTCGGCTGGTTCAGCTTGTTCCTTGGAACTCTAAGGGCTTAGCGACTTAAAGGCCCTGAAAGAATTTCTCACCGCATTGTTTCCTCAAGGTGGTGGTTGGGGATAGTAGTCTAAGTTCTTTTTAGACAGGTCCATGAATTTCCGTATAGGAGTACCGTCTCGGGTCTCCTTTCCTTACTCGACTTTCTGTTTCCTTAGTATGAAATGTTTCATCCTTCTCCCATACTTGGGGTTATCTTATACGTTAAAATCCTCATTTTCCACTCCATTATGTCATGGGTTCCTTCTATCTTGATGGCGACCTCCCTGACTATCACATTCAGGGTTTGCTCTAAATCTTATTCCTCAAACTATGGCTCTCATCTAAGTTCTCATCCTTACGCTCTTGAACTTTCGGAACCCAAGTTCTATAGGAATACCTCATTATTCCCTTATCATCTTTCTCGATATTAATCTTTTATCTAATTGTTGGCTCTCTGCCTTCATTCATCACTTTTTCTGGAACAATATGTTCTCTTCCAATAATTTGGGCTGTATTGCAATCTCAAACAGCTTTTCGGTACCGGCTCCGGTTACCTTCACTTCTATTTCCATTTTCTCAAAATCTCTTATAAACTCTCCAAAAGACATTATCATCTTGAGTCTCTCCTTTTTACTAAGGGCATCAGCCACCATATTGGCTTTCCTCGAATGATAAAGAATCTCCCAATCATTATTCTTGATTAGCTCTAACTGCCTCCTCTGGCATATGTTGAGCTCTTTCTACGTAAAAAGGTACTAGAGCTCCTATGGTTTGTGTAAATCTTGCACTTCTCTCCATACAAGTAGTGCCTCCAATCTTTAGGGAAAAACTATTGCCACGAGCCTAAGCTCATGGGCGAGGATATCGAATTTCATATTACCTTAATTGTCTTGACATGTACGCGATTTCCTTATCGTGCTGCATAAGCACGCACCCTAAGCCCTTGTGCGAAGCGTCACTACACTTCACAAAATCTCCTTTTCCATCCGGCAACGCCAGCATAGGGGCCATCACAACCTCTGCTTTAGTTCTTGAAAGCTGTTCTCGCATTTCTCTGTCCATTCGAACTTCTCAGTCTTACGAGTAAGCCGCGTTAAAGGGGCTACTATCTTTACAAACTTGAACGAACCTCCGGTAGTCGACCTAACCATGGTCATCAATTCATCAGTGGTCCTTTATCCAATCTTGTCAGGATCCTCCATGGGATCCTCCTCAACAACTATCCCTTCTAGGACAACATCCTCAACCGCTACATCCTCAATATCAACATCATCCGGTCCTGCATTAGGACACTCTATCGGATCCACAATCCGATCTCCAATTAGTAATAAAACATCATCGCGCTGTTGCTCCTCAACCTCAGGGTTCGGAGTCCCGCTACCATATACGATAACGAACTACGCTCCTATCACGATATTTATAAGGGTTCCCATAAGGGTTTTAACTATCAGTACTACGTTAGGTAGCCCGACTATGAACTTGGCAAGAGTTCTTATTATCTTTGTGAACTTATTATCTTAACGTCGCATCATCTCTGAGGTTTATAACGCTTGGCTCTGATACCATTTCTGTAACACCCCCAGATCCGGGGTCGGGGATCCGGGTCGTCACGGTCTTTCTTTCCACAATATCACTTCACTTAATTAATAAATAACCTTATGCTGTGACCCCACACTAACACACACCACAACCCGTTATAGTCTCAGAGATGAAATTTAAATAAGTACAAGTCTTTGAATCCACAATTTAAAAGTTATTACAACCCAAAATGATTACTTGATAAATTTACAGTTAATTGCCATTATCTGCCACAAGTTATAATTATACATAATTGATTCTCAAAAGTAGATGGTCTGATCTACAATAGATCTACCTCTGCAGCTATAGCAGCTACAACATCAACGGGAAGACACAGGACGCTTCCCACGCGCTTGCGCTGGGTCTGCTGGAGTCTGGCCATCTTTCCTAACTGTTGTTGTGTGATGAAGAAATAAAGCAAGGGTGAGCAGCAAGCCCACCAAAATAATATGTATAATGATTTACAATATATGAGCCTACTCATAATACTCATGAAAGTCTTGGTCAAAAGAAATGAACCAAGTTGATATCTTAATGCGATGAAGTCGCAAAATATTCAGTATATATATATATATACATATATACTTTTCAAAATATTGGAAGTCCTCTTCCATGCATAATACACACAGAATTCCAGTGTATAACTGTATAAAAATATCGTTGCAAGGTGATCTCATATATCTAACCTTGTCTCAACGTTTTTCTGAAAATCTTTGTCATGCATAAGATAATCATTTACTAGATATAAGTTCAAAAGATGAAGTTACAAAATACTCCAATATACTTATATCTTTTCCAAATACTACTTGAACTACCACCATTCAAGTTATAATTAGTTTCCAAAGTTCTTCACATAGACGAGACTACAAGATAATACTTGAATAGATTCAACCTTTAAAATATCATCAAAATAAAATGAAGTTATGAGATACTTCATTTGATGCAAACATTATTTTGAAAACTTGACCCTGCCAACACTCAACAATCGCCCAACCGTAGCCTTTCTATCGAAGTACTTTGGGTAGTGTTGCAGAAATATCCAATTGGATGATGAACTCATTACGGGAGTTTACCGCGCCAGGAAGACCACTTACGATGATCAGTCGTAGTAGTACAACCCCACCATTTTCTACATGTAGAGGAGAACCTGTCGGATTTACTTGTCAACCGAACACTGAACTCCTAAGGAATGGACCGCCTTAGCGGAACTTCCAGGCCATTTGGGCCAATATAATAAGGCTGGGCCGGCGCTACTCGACCACTTACGCCACTCCTAGTTCAGATGAAATCCATGACTCTGAAACGTAAAGCTCGTTTCCCCCTTTCCCCAAGTAGAAACTTGTTGATACGGCTCCACCAAGAAGTCGTACCTAGTTGGAAAGGAAAACTCACCGATATTTCCCAGGCGATGCCTGTTAATGGATTAACTTGTTCCAAGAATTTTACTTCCCGAATATTGGGTAAGTAATCAAAAACTCTTTTACCAAGACAACAACCTTGTTGCGAATATAAAACACACCACCGAGCTGGATCCCCCCAGGTTTTGAGCGAGTATTTAAATCCCCTTTTTAAAAGGAAGATCTTAAATATAAAAATAGTTTTGGGATCCGCTCTAACTTTTGAAAATCATTTTAAAGACTCGAAAACACTTTAAAGAGTGTTTGGAGTAAAACTGATTTAATGAAGTAAATCAGTCCCCAGAATATTTAGAAAATGTCTGAATATTATTATTTAAATAATATTCCCATAAAAGATAATCTTTATAAAATAATTGAAGTAGAAGTATTAAAACTTATACTTGAAATGAATAGCAAATAATCAAAGATATACTTATACGAAAGTAATATCTTTATTTGAATAATCAAAAATAAGTTTGATTATCGACACCTTATTCTTTAATAAAATAAAAAATATATCTCAGCAAATAATCGGAGTCATAGATCCTCAAATGAATATTCAAATAATATTCAATAAATAAAATAAGCTGAGTCATAATACCTCGAATGAATATTATAAATAATATTCATTAAATAAAATAAAGGAGTCATACATCCTCAAATGAATATTCAAATAATATTCAATAAATAATGTAAAGGAGTCATACGCCTTCGAATAATATTTGAAATAGTATTCAATAATAAAATAAAGTTAAAGTTATCGAATAAACCTTATTCGATTAATAGTTTTAAAAACTATATCCATATATATATATATATAAATAAAATATATATATATATATATATATATATATATATATATACTCGGGAACATCGACTCCCGGTTTAGAAATATGTTCACCTTTTATGCCCTATACTAAGGGTATACGCAACTACTTGCTTATTTCTAGCATAGGTATTATGCAACTATAAGCATAGAAATCAACAGATAGATAACCAGATTACGAAACAGACATGCATATATACCATATTAGCATGCTCCAATATATCGCAAAATTTGCTAATAACAATCATGCAATATCACAAGATAATGCATATACATATATTTACATCACAACAACAGTATAACGGGTAGAAAACTTGCCTGAGCGACTGGGGGTTACGAATGGCTCGGGACGAGTCTGGTAACCTATAAACAACAAGTAAGTTGGAATTAAACCAAAGTCACTTGTAAATCTATACTTTAACTAACTTAGACTCTAACGCTTGTTTTGCGCTTACTGATTCTCTTAAGTCACTCGAGTACCCTCGGCTCCACCATTTTTAATAATTTAACCTTTACGAGTTTTAAGGCGATTCCTTCGCGAGTGTCTTACCAACTGCCTAACACACTTACCATAAATGTTTCATACATTAATTAACCCTTTTTGGTCTTTAACCTATGTTTCAAAGTAAGGCGAGGGGAAAAGTTTCGTTCGCGAAACGCCGTTACTTGAAACGGTCGTTTCTCCTAAACCGTGCATCGGAATCGAACGAACTACATATCAAAACGAAGCTCGTAACATGAGCTATCTAGACATGGGAATGGTCATAATCTAGCAGGGGGTTCTCGGGTCCTAATGCTATGCACAAAAACAGTCTAAAGAAAATCGGACGTTACGACGGCTATGTTTACGCGATTACCCAATTTTAAACAACTCCAAATCATCTCACAATCAACCCACAATCACAACCCAATTCAACCTCAAATCCAACATACAACCAACATCCATCCTTATCACATCATAACAACCCCAACCAATTCAATTTAATCATTCATACTTATGCCTAAGCTTAACTTTAATCATACTTAAGTTCTTTTCATCAAAACCTCAACATTTACCATTCCATTTCACTACCATCTCAAATCCCAAACTCTAATCACAACAACAAGCTACAATATCATCCTACTAATCAAAATCATCTTATAATATATAGGAATCTAGGGTTTGGAGATGGTATACCTTCCTTTGAGTGGTGGGAGGAGCTAGGAAGCCTTAAGAAGCTTTGAGAAGTCTTAAGAATGCTTGGATCTTCAAGAAAAACAAGAAAAACTTCAAGTTAAAAACTTGAAAACACTATTCATAGTCTTCTTCTTTGATTAAATGGAGAAGATGGAGAAGGAATTGATGGCTTAAACTCATGATATAGCCCTAACTAAGCATGAAGATGATTAGGGAATTAACTCACCAATTTAGGAGGCTTGGATCTTGAGTTTTTGAATTCTTGCCCATTTGCAATAGTAAAAAGCCGAGAGCATGATGAACCATGCCTTGGTTTCTTTTTGATTTTGATGAAAATGATTTTGCTTGGCTTGGTTGGCTTGTTTTTGTGTTTGATTTAGTTAATTACCTTGTTGCCCTTGAATTTGTGTGGTTAAAAAGCCACCACACCTCCTTCCTTCCCATGTCATGCTTGTGTCATCTTGCACATGTCATAATGCTCCCACTTGTCCACACCTTGTGGTTTGATGATGTCACAATCCCTGGCTTCTTGTACAAGCTTGTCTCTTGGTCACTTATTTGTTTTACGGTTCGCTTATCTTTCGTTCTCGTTTATCGTTTGAGGGATCATACCCGGGATCTTATTACTTAGGTTCCCTTAACCTTTCTCAATATATTATATTCCTTCTATGATCCTCTCTTATAATCCTTTAATTTAAATCCTTTTTATCCTGTTACCTTATACTCAATTCTCTCCGTATCTTGTGGATTTCCGGGAAAAATCAAAGTGTTCGGAATTGGATTCTGACGATCTTTACATACACTTATATACCACATAGAGTACTAATAATATCCCATAAGATCAATAACAGAACCCCTACATAGCGTGGCATGAAAAGTTTTCTCGTTCAGCAAAAACACTATTCATAAGGGTTTCAAAATTTCTCAAAAATTGGGGTTATTACATTCTATGAGTAGTGCAGAAGTTAAGGGAGCATTATAGAAGATGGGTAGAGGTAAAGCTACATGGCCGGATTAAATACCTATAGAGGTATGGTTATGTTTGGGTGAAGAGGGAGAGCAATGGATAACGAGGCTATTCGACACTATACTTCAGACTAGTGACATACTGCAGGAATGGAGGCTTAGCATGGTAGTGCCGATCTATAAAAATAAGGGAGATACACAAAACTTTAGCAATTATCGTGGTATTAAGCTTTGAGGTCATACTATGAAATTATGGGAAATAGTGATTGAAACTAGGTTAAGAAGTAAGGTGGAAGTGTCAGAAAATCAATTTGGCTTTATGCCGGGCAGGTCGACCATGGAAGCAATTCACCTTATTAGATAGTTGATGGAGAAATATCGTGAACATAGTAAAGACCTACACTTGGTGTTCATAGATTTAGAGAAATCATATAATAGTGTTCCGCGTGAGGTAATTTTGAAAAGTTTGGTGGCTAAAGGGGTGCCATGGATAAATTTGAGGGTGATACAAGAGATGTATTTTCAGGTAAGGACGTGTGTTCGAATACCGATTGGGGATACTCATTATTTTCCGGTAGGAATAGGACTTCATCATGGATCCTTGCTAAGCCCATTTCTTTTCACAGTTATAATGGATGTTCTCACTAGGGGAATTCAAGATAATGTACCTTGGTGTATGTTATTCGCGGATGATATAGTCATAATTAAGGAGACAAGGGTTGCAGTTAATGTAACATTAGAGTGATGGAGGGATATATTGGAGTCTAATGGATTGCATGTTAGTAGGTCCAAGACGGAATATTTGTGGTGTAACTTTAGCAATCAACTGAATGATTAGGGGATGGATGTTCTAATGGACGATCAAGTATTGCCCCCCAAAGATAATTTCAGGTATTTGGGTTTTATTTTGCATAAGGAAGGGGGATAAATATGGATGTTACACATTGTATCAAATCAGGATGGCTAGAATGGAGGGCTGCTACAGGAGTATTGTGTGATAGGAGGGTTCCTTTCATAGTAAAAGGAAAATTTTATAGGGTAGCGATCAGACCGGCCTTGTTATACGGGTCAGAGTGCTGGGTATTGAAAAAGCTTAAGAGTGTAGGTTAGAGGTGGAGGAAATGAGAATGTTAAAGTGGATTTGTGGACGTACCATGTTGGATAGATTGTCAACTAGTTTTTTAGGAATAAATTACGAGTTGCGCCTATCGCAGAAAAAGTGAGAGAAGGTCAATTGCGTTGGTTTGGGCATATTAGGCGAAGAAGGGTATTCGCTCTAGTGCGCATGGTGGAGGATTTAGCGATATCAGGATTGAGAAGGAGAGCGAGGCCAAGGAGGACTTGGGCTGACCTACTCACGCTGGACTTGAAGGCCCTAAACCTCAGTGATGACCTGACCTAGGATAGGAAATCTTTGCGTAGGAGGATTAGGGTGGCATATTAGTTTTGACTTTCGTAGTTTGCATGTGTAGCTTGTAATTTAGTACACTTTTTGGTAGCTTGTAATAATTTTCTTTGTTTAATACTTATACTTACTAAGTTTGGTAGTTTGTTCTCATGGTTATTAATACTCTTAGTTGCTCGTATAGGTGCTACAATTTCACTTTTTAAAGCCATATGACTAATTGCATGATATGGTAGATGTGTTGTATTCTGTTTTAGTTTTTTGGACAGGTTTGTGGTAATTCAAAATATTTAGTTTGGAGAGTGATCTCCAAGGGAAATATTGAGTTTGGGGCATCAAAAGGAGTGCAAAATGAGAAATAGAAGGGGCTTACGACAAGGAACCAATGAACGATGCTTTTTACGGTAAGTCCCATGTGAAGAAAACCATGGGTTGATGTATTGTATCATTGTTTATCGTTGCCTCACTTACTGTTACTTACTTTTATGGATCATTGTTTACCTAGGACACACATATTTGTGCACACACACAAGCCGGAGGTCTTTTGAGGAAACAACCTCTTCATTCTTTGGAATGAGTGTAAGACTGCGTACGCTATACCCTCCCCAGACACTGCCCTAGGCGGTATTATTGGGTATGATTGTTTGATTGATTGATTGATAAAAAGATATTAGTTTTTTAATTTTCTTTTACTATTTTAATTTTCTGTTATAATTTTTTTACATAGTATCCTTGTTTTCATTTGTTAATTATTTCAGGATGTTTGAAAGAGATTATTTTATCTAGAAATCTCGGATTACCAGATAATTTAGTTATAATTTTGATAACACGAGTATTTCCATAACTATAATTAGTAGACACTTGTTATGTTTTTGTTTTGTACATAATGTATTTTTTAAAAAGCATTCTTTTTCCCTGAATATTTTCCCCCCGAAGTTTTTTCTCAAAAAAATTTAAATGAAAATTTAATGATGCATTTCTCTGTCTAGGTAATATTTTCAGAAATTTAATATGATAGTGTCTAAATTTCTAGGAGTGCTTACTTATTTTTCAGTTAGATGATATACTTTTATGAATACCTCATAATATCTCATCCTGAGATCCTAGCTAGACCTGTCCATTCATTCTTGTCATATACATTCGTTTCATGTACATTTTCGTAAACACAAAACCAACCCATTTAGGGTATATGTACTTTTGAGTTTGTATACCTCCGTTTTGGTGTTATTCTCGTTTCATGTTTCGTGTAAAATTAATTATCAATATAAATAAATAAATGTAAATATTGGATTTTTAGGTAAAAATTTACAAAATAATATGAAATATATACATTTAAATCATAAATAGTTACAATACTATAAAATTGTGCAATATTTTAAAAATATTTATTATAAATAAACATATTTATATTTATAGTTATTTAAATATTACTATTTATAATAAATATTAATATGTAATTATGAATATTTATTTCGTGTATTATGTATCGTGTCGTTTAACTAAACCGTAAACACAAAACTGACACCACATCTTGGTCGTTGGTTAGAGATAAAAATATTCCTTACTGCGTAATAAATAAGTGCATTAATTAGGCCTGACTTGGTCCAAAGATGAAGCCCGGTTATTAAGGCCCAACAATTAATATGTCATTAATTGGGCTCATAGGGCCCGTAGACCAAGGATTTATTATTAAAATTTATAGGTCATGTTTTAGCCCGAATTATGATTGAGAAAACAAGTTCAAATCAGAATCAAACTCTCAAAAGAATAGTCTTCAAACCACATAGTCCTAAAAGGAAGTAAATCTCTATATTTTAGGACTCAAAAGTGTATTCTAAATTTAAGATTTGCCCACCAAGTCTCCTAACCCTAATTCAATTTAAGTCATCCTATATCAATATAAGGGGCCTCACCCCATAAATCAGAACTACATTTTTTTGACTTGATCCTTGGCTTATAGCAAGGTGTAAGTGTGTCTGCCCTAGAGACAATACTATTATGTTTATGTTATGAGACATTTAGATTATTAATTATGATTATATGGATTATTCTTTAGAAATTTATTATATCTTTATTTTCGGCGATAAAATGTTAGATTAATAAATGTCCTTGGAATATGATATGTAAATCTATATCTCTAAGTACGTGACTTAGAAATGAGATTATGAGAATAGTATTGATATTTTCTAAAGGTCCCTAGCCAAGAATTATTGTTAAGGGACAATAATTATGCATTGAGAGTCGTGTCTTTATTGACTGATGATCACATATAATTGATCATAGGTATGGTGATACTAAAGTAAAAAACACGCACATGTATTAGATGAGAATTAGCCCTCCTATATAAGAAGTGATATTTGTGGCCTTTTTATTGAGTGAGACTATAAAATGCATGGCTATGCTCAAATATTGATTTGTTTAATAGTTTACTCATTGATCAAGGAAGCCCGGATTAAACGTTACAGAGGATGACACAATGCAGGCCTCGAGTTTGATCTATAATATAAGGTTAAGGGGATTATATTAAATTGTACATTATTTGTTAGGAATATGTTATGAACTTGATGATAAATGATACAAAACACCTTAGTAGATTTAACTTGATGAATTTTGTAGCACTCGACGGATGATCAAATATAGTCCTGGCGGATGATTCAATATAGTCCCGACGGATGATGATTTGACATCCATCGAGTGAGTAGCTTATGTAATAATAAGTATTGTAGAACATTTCTGCAAACAACTTTGTGTAGATTCTGTAGGAGCTTATGAGTCATGTTAACTACTAGTAGATATGCAGATTTGGTTGATTAATTGTAAATATGAAATATCTTGTAATTCCGCATAAGTGAAATGGAGTCAAGTGTCAAATAGCTACCCGACGGATGATCAACAAAGCTACCCGACGGATGATCAACAAGCTACCCGACGGATAACAAGCATGTACCCAACGGATGCTAAATTTTAATATCTGTTGACAGTGACAACACAGTCACATGCGTTGGGTGTTTGCAAAAAGGAATGTGGCAACCTGTTTAGCAGGAAATTGAGAACAAAGAAGCATTACCATTTCCATACAAGTTATGAAGATTTTCAAAGATGCTGGAATAGAGTAATGAAGCAGCATGGAGTTAGACTTGATAGGTTTTGTTTTATTATCATGTCCTATTACCATGTAAGCTTGGTGATATATAAACCAAGTGTAGCAAGTAGAACAACAACAATAACTACTATCAAACTAAGAAAACACATTTTAGGAGAGAAATAGAAAAAGCTGTATCTGTCAAGAATTTCTCTGTAGTTTGTTTGTTCAACTTGTAAAGCAGCTGTGAGCCAGTTTGAGCTTCACAGAATTCTTAAATCGATATATATATATATATATATATATATAGTGGATACATTCAAATCCACCAGAAAGTTTTAAAGACTTGTGTTCTTATTACTTTGTGTTTGATTTATTTAATCCTTTCATTCCGCACTTTGCAAATCAAACACTGTTATATATTTATCAAGGTACAACAGTTTTAAAATCTTGAAAAGAAGTCAGAATTACATTCAACCCCCCTTCTGTAATTCTTGTTGTAGTGATAGGGAATAAAAATTGGTATCAGAGCAAGCTCTTGAAGTACAAAGAGTGTAAAGATCACAACAAACAGCAAGATGAACAAGAAGGATGTTGGAGTTAAAATTCCTTTTCTGGACAAAGACAATTATCACCACTGGAAGGTGAAAATGCATCTACATCTTCTCTCTCAAGATGAGGCCTATGTGGATTGCATAGAGAGAGGTCCTCATGTACCAATGAGAGCTGCAACAGGAAATGAACCATCTGTTCCCAAGCCTAGGCATGAATGGTCAGATCCTGATATTGAGCAAGTCAGGAAAGACAAGAAGGTCATAAATATATTGTTTAATGGAGTTGATGGTGATATGTTTGATAACATCATTAACTGCAAAACAACCAAGGAGGTTTGGGACACTATCCAGATTATTTGTGATGGTACTGAGCAAGTAAGGGAGCATAAGATGCAGCTGCTAATTCAGCAATATGAGCACTTCTATTGTGAAGATAGTGAGTCTCTCACTGATATTTTCAGTAGATTTCAAAAACTACTAAATGCTCTAAAGTTGCATGGAAGAGTCTATCAGACAAAAGACTCTAACCTCAAGTTCCTTAGATCTCTTCCAAAGCAGTGGAAACCCATGACAGTCTCATTGAGAAATTCTCAAGATTACAAGGAGTTTACTTGGAGAGACTGTATGGCATCCTCAAAACTTATGGGCTTAAAATAGAGCAAGATGAGAGGATGGAGAAAGGAAGGAAGAAAGGAGGGTCCATAGCACTGGTTGCTGAGTTTGAGAAGGAGAAAGAGATAAAGGTAGAAGTTGTTGAGTCTACTTCAAAGGTCTGTGAGAACAAGGGTAAAGGTCTGGTAGCTGAAAATGAAGATCATTTGAGCCAAGATGACATGGATGATATTGATGAGCATTTAGCATTCCTTTCTAGAAGATTTGCCAAGCTCAAGTTCAAAAAGAACTTTGGAGCAACCAAGCCAAGTAGAAACATGGTGGATAAATCCAAATTCAAATGTTTCAAATGTGGCTTGGCAGGGCATTTTGCCAGTGAGTGTAGAAAGTCATATTCCAGCAAAAAGAAGTTTGAGCCTGTTGATTACAAACAGAAATATTTTGAGTTGCTCAAGCAAAAGGAAAGGGCTTTCATTCCACAGGAAAATGACTGGGCAACTGATGGATTGGATGAAGATGAAGATGTAAGCTATGTCAATCTAGCCCTGATGGCCAAGTCTGATGAAACAGAAACAAGTTCTTCAAGTAATCAGGTAATCACCACTAACCTAGCATATTTATCTAAAGCTGAGTGTAATGATGCAATCAATGACATGTCTATAGAATTATATCACTTGCATGTTACATTTAAGTCCATCACTAAGGAAAATGCTAAAATTAAAGAAAACAATTTAGTTTTAAGTGAGAGGAACAATGTGCTAGAGTCTCAGTTTATTGAATTTGAAAATTTGAGAATTGAGTGTAAGATTGCTAAGGATGAATTAACTGAGTCCTTGAAGAAAGAAGAGATTTTAAAGAAGTAGCTTGAACGAGAACAGGAGGTGATTAAAGCATGGAAATCATCCAGAGATGTCCATGCTCAAATCACTAAAGTTCAAGGTATTGAGTCCTTTTGTGATGCAGCTTGGAAAAAGAGTAAGGAGAAACTGGAATCCAACTTATTTGAAGGATTGTTGACAGATGTGGACTCGACAGATGATGAGAATCATCCGTCGGATAACCAAAAGGATTATTCGTCGAGTGACAAAGAGCCACATCCATCGGCTGTGAGTAAACCTGTGAGCAAAGCTAAGCTTGCCAAACTGAATGAAAAATATGGATCAGTTTTCAAAAACTTTGTTTCAGGAGAATCAATTCAAGTGAAGAAGGAGAAAAAAGTTAATGTTGGTCATTTGTCCATCAAGCAATTGAATGACAGATTAGAAAAGATTGAGGTTAAAATAGAAACTAAAAAGAAAAACAATAGAAATGGGAAAGTAGGAATTAACAAGCATAACAACTACACACTTGATAAATATTCACCAAAAAAAATCTATGTTAAGTGTGATAGTGTTAATCACCTGTCTGTTAATTGCAAACTTTCCATGCCTACTCCTATGTCTGTGCCTCCCACTTTTCCCAACATGACTGCCATGCCTACCATGCCTATGAATGCTATGTCTACGCAAAATATGAATGCACAATTTGCTAATATGCCATTTGCACCTAATCCTTATTATACTACATTTAGTATGCCTCAAATGTCATTTAGCATGCCTTATTGAAATAACATGTTTGCAAACAACATGCCTTTTCCTGTTAATCAAAATGTGCATGATAATTATGTTTTAATGATTGGTTTCAAAGGTCCAACTCAAATGACTAAGGATGAATCAGAAATTCCCAAGTCAAATGAGATCAAACCTAAGAAACCAAAGAAGAAAGCTAACAAGGCAGGACCCAAGGAAACTTGGGTACCAAAATCAACTTGATTTGGTTTTGATGTGTGCAAGGAAACATAAAGAATCTTTGGTACCTGGATAGTGGTTGTTCAAGGCACATGACTGGAGATTCTACCCTGATCATAGAGTTCAAGGAAAGAGCTGGCATGAGTATCACTTTGGAGATGACAACAAAGGTTATACTGTGGGATATGGCTTGATTTCAAAAGACAGTGTCATCATTGAAGAGGTTGCCCTAGTGGATGGTCTCAAGCATAATTTGTTGAGTATCAGCCAGCTTTGTGACAAGGGCAATTCAGTAACCTTCAATTCAGAAGCCTGTGTTATGATAAACCAAAGAAGCAACAAAGTGGTTCTCGCTGAAGTGAGAAAATGAAATGTGTATCTAGCTGATTTCAACTCATCTAATACAGAATCTGTCACTTGTCTTCTCAGTAAAGCAAGTCAAGATAAAAGTTGGCTATGGCACAAGAAACTGTCCCATCTAAACTTCAAGACCATGAATGAGCTTGTCAAGAAAGAACTGGTTAGAGGCATTCCTCAAGTGGAGTTTTCTAAGGATGGATTGTGTGATACCTGCCAAGAAGAAAAGCAGATCAAAGCATCATTTAGAAAGAAGCTTAATTCAACAATTGAAGAACCTTTGCAATTGCTACACATAGATTTATTTGGACCAGTCAATGTGTTGTCCATCTCAAAGAAAAGAATTTACCTAGTAATTGTGGATGATTTCTCAAAGTTCTCTTGGACATATTTCTTAAAGTCTAAAGATGAGGCTAGTGAAATCATCATCAATCACAAAAGGCAAGTCAATAATCATCCTGATTTTAAAATAAGGAGAATCAGGAGTGACAATGGAACTGAGTTCAAGAATTCTATGATGAGATCATTTTGTGAAGAAAATGGGATAATGCATGAGTTTTCTGCAGCAAGAACTCAACAACAATATTGGAGTAGTGGAGAGAAAGAACAGATCTCTTATTGAAGCTACAAGGATAATGCTTGAAGAATCAAAGTTACCAATATATTTTTGGGCTGAAGCTGTGAATACTGCATGATGCACTCAGAATATTTCTTTGATTAATCAAGCAAAGTGTATGACACCCTACCAATTGTTCAAGAACAAGAAACCAACTCTAAACTTTCTTCATGTCTTTGGCTGCAAATGTTTTATCTTGAGAAATCAAACTGATCAACACGGGAAGTTTGATGCTAAATCAGATGAAGGAATTTTTGTTGGATATGTTGTGGGAAAGGCATATAGAGTCTACAATTTAAGAACCAACATTGTTATGGAATCAATACATGTTGTGCTTGATGACAAAAAGATTGAAGGACTGCAAGATGGAGATTTCCATGAAAGCCTCAAGTTTGATAATGTGGAGATGGTTAGTGATGACAGTGATGATGAAAGTGATCAAGGAACAGTGAATAAGGATAATGCAGAAAAATCCACAACTAATGAAGCACATAATTCAACATCTGTCGAGTTGCAAAATGCTTCATCCGTCGGGAGAATATCTGCCTTATCCGTCGGGAGACAATCAGCTTCATCCGTCGGAACACAAAGTGCACCATCCGTCGGGTCATTAAGAGAAGCTGAAAGTCAGAATAGATCACTTTCAGAAAGTTCCCCTTTCTCAAGTCAAAGATTCACAAACTCAGGGGGAGTTTCTAATAATCGAAACTCAGCCACACATCAAGACAACAATGAGGCCTCTTCATCTAGAGCTAATCTACCTCA
This sequence comes from Apium graveolens, assembly GCF_009905375.1. Taxonomy (NCBI): domain Eukaryota; kingdom Viridiplantae; phylum Streptophyta; class Magnoliopsida; order Apiales; family Apiaceae; genus Apium; species Apium graveolens. Next base: position 99,521,580 of record NC_133657.1, on the reverse strand, counting down.
ACAAAGAAAATGGACTAAAGATCGCCCTTTTGAGCTCATCATTGGTGATGCATCTTCTAGAGTTCAAACAAGGAGAACAACTCAAGAAGAATGTCTATACAGTAGCTTCCTATCTAAGGAAGAACGAAAGAAGGTAGAAGAAGCTTTGTTGGATCCTGATTGGATTTTAGCTATGCAGGAGGAGCTAAACCAGTTTGAAAGGAATAAGTTATGGAAGATGGTACCCAAGCCTAAAGGAAAGAATCCAATTGACACCAAATGGTTATTCAGAAACAAGATGGATGAAAATGGAATAGTAGTCAGAAAAAAAGCTAGATTGGTTGCTAAGGGCTATTGTCAACAAGAAGGAATAGATTTTGATGAAACTGTTAGATATATTTGTGATGTCATGTCTAATATGATTTGTGTTTAGTTTTCAGATCTTACTTAAACAGGACAAATCAGTACTTAACTGGAAATCAGTACTTATACTGAAGTTAGAACTCAGAACTTAAGTTGTCAGAACTTAAGTTATTAGGAGATATTTATCAGGAGATAATATCAGGACTTAAGGAGACTTTCAGATAATGAAGGCGGCTGATTGAAAGGAAAGAAGATCAAGACAAACATAAGAAGAGATATGCATGAAGAAGGAATTCTATGAAGAATAGAATACTTGGAAGAAAAGATAACTGATTGATATATATTAGGAAGCAGAATTGTATTCGATATCAATTAGAAGTTTATCTTGTAACTGTGTAGTATATAAACACAATCATAGGGTTTACACTATATGTGTTATTATTATCAAAAATATTATTCATTGTAACCCTAGCAGCTCTCGTGATAATTTGTTCCTCACTGAGAGAGGACAGTTCCATATTGTAACAGAGTTTATTGTATTGAATAAAATCTGTTTTCTGTTACTTAAGTTCTTATATTCGATTTGATTGTAGTAAACACTGTATTCAACCCCCTTCTACAGTGTGTGTGACCTAACAAGTGGTATTAGAGCAATCTGTTAACACACAAACAGTTTAAGATCCAAAATCAATCATGTCTGAAGAAACACAAACTCCAACCAAGCCCACCAAAACTGAGGAACCTCCAAAGACTCAAATCCATAATCGATATGAGACTATTAGGGTTCCCATACTGAAACCATCTGAATATCCCATATGGAAGGTGAGGATGTCTATGTTTCTGGAAGCTACAGATCTAGAATACCTTGACAGAATCAATGAAGGACCACATAAGCCAACCAAGCTCTCTGTTGTAGTTGCAGATCAGCCAGCAGAGACAGTACCAAAGGAGAAAAATGAATATATAGCTGAAGATATCTCATCTATTGCTAAGGATGTAAAGGTACGGTATTTGCTGTATAGTGCCATTGATAATGTCATGTCAAACAGGGTAATCAACTGCAATACTGCAAAGGAGATATGGGATGCCTTGGAAACAAGATGTCAGGGAACTGATTCAATTAAGAAGAACAAGAGGACTATACTCACTCAAGAGTATGAGCACTTTGACTCAAAACCTGATGAGTCATTAACTGCATTATATGACAGATTTGTCAAACTCTTGAATGATCTGTCACTAGTGGACACGGAATATGAACTTAAAGATTCAAATTTTAAATTCCTGTTAGCCCTTCCTGAAAGTTGGGATTTGAAGGCCACCGGTATAAGAGACAACTATGTTCTTGATGAAACAACTCTTGATGAAATTTATGGGATGCTCAAGACTCATGAACTTGAGATGGAAGAAAGAAGCAAGAGGAATGGAAGAAAGTCAAGAACAATTGCTCTTAAGGCTGAGGAGGATGTCTCTGAAGTAGCTGCCTCAAGAAAAGGCAAGGGAAAAGCTCTCATCACAAAGTCTGATACTGAGTCATCAAGTTCTGATAGTGATGATGACTCAGAAACTGAAAGCTTACCTGAGATGGATCCTGATGAAGAGATGATGAAGCTGTGTGCTCTTATGGTGAAAGGAATCACAAGGATTACATACAGGAAATTCAGAAAGGGAAAGAAATTTTCCATGAAAGGTGCAAAGGAGGAAAGTCTGACAGATGAGATTACTCAAATGTCAAATGCTACAACTGTGGTGAGAAAGGCCACATATCTCCTGATTGCAAGAAAGTGAAGAGTGACAAAGGCAAAGCACTTGTCACAAAGAAGAAAAGCTGGTCAGACACTTCAGATTATGAAAGTGAGGTGAACTATGCCTTAATGGCAAATGCTGATAGCAGTTCTGATGCTGCTGAGTTAAAGGTACCTCAAACTACTTATGCCTTTCATACTGATGATATCACTAAGTTGAGAAGATATCTTAAAACCATGTTCATTAGTTATAGAGATCAAACTTTAACATATGAAAGATTAACTTCTGAAAATATTGCTTATAAAAAGAGGACTGATTATTTAGAAAAAGAGTTAGTTATGTTCCATCAAACTCAGAAAGATATAGATGATGCCTTCTATGTTAGAGATTGAGTGCTTAAAATGAATGAATCTCTAAAAACTGAGTTAGAAAAGGAAAGAGAGATTATCAGGACTTGGACTAACTCTGGCAGAACAACTCAGAATCTGTTAAGTAGTGGAAACTGGAAAGAGGGCTTAGGTTATGGAGATGATAAGAATGATAAGGGAACTATAGAAATTGAGCCTATAGTTGTTAAACAAAAGCCAAAGGTAAATCCTGTTAAGTTTGTAGCTGTAAAGTCTGATATTGATAAATCAGAAGTTAAAGAGAAATTAACTTTTGACAAACCAAAACAGGATAAGCCAACTGAAGTTAACATAGGCTTAATGACTAAGAAGCAGCTTAAGCATAAGCTGAAAGATGTTAAGAATGTAAACAAGGTAAAGCCACCTAGAAAAAATAGGAATGGAAAGGAAGGTGTGAATAAAAGAAATGATTATAAGCCTTTTCCTAATGCTCCTAGAAAGAAATGTTATAACTAAGGAAACTCTAATCATCTGGCTTCTTTTTGCAGGAAGAATAAGAACATAAACTCCTTACCTTCAAAATCAGGAGTTAAGAGTCAGTCTGTTAGATATAGGCCAAAAAATCCTTGTTTTCATTGTGGTAGTTTATGACATTCTATTTATACTTGTAAGGAATATCATAGTTTGTACTATGATTATTATCAAATAAAACCTTCTTTAAAGAAAGTTAGCATTATTCCTTCTAGTGTAAGTTCTGATGCAAAGTCTGATACTGTAAATGCTGATAAGAAGAATGTTAACATAAACTCTGATGCTAAATCCGCTGCTACTGTTAACAAACTTAATAAGACCAAAGGATCCAAGCAAGTCTGGGTCCTTAAAACTAATCTTTAGTGGTCTTTGTGATTGTAGGGCAACAGGAAAAACATCCTAGTTCTGGATAGTGAATATTCAGGACATATGACTGGAAATAAAGCCATGCTATCAGACTTTGTGGAGAAAGCTGACCCAAGTGTTTCTTATGGAGATGACACCATGGGAAAAACTCTGGGATATGGCAATATCAATCTTGGGAATGTCATCATGGAAAAAGTAGATTTTGTCTCAGGACTTAAACACAATTTACTGAGTGTTAGTCAAATCTGTGACAGAGGTTATCATGTGGATTTCTTTGAAGAACACTGTGAAGCTGTAAGAAAATCTACAGGCAAAGTTGTTCTGAAAGGATACAGGCATGGTAACATTAATGAAGCCAAGCTTTCAACAAGTTCTGATGGTTCTGCAATCTGTCTGTTAAGTAGAGCATCAATTGAAGAAAGCTGGAATTGGCACAAGAAACTCTCTCATTTAAATTTCAACAATATGAATGAACTAGTCAAGAAAGATCTTGTGAGAGGACTGCCACAATCAGTATTTGCTCCTGATGACCTTTGTAATTCTTGTAAGAAGGAAAAACAAAGAAAATCTTCATTCAAGAACAAGACTGAATCATCAATTCTTGAGCCTTATCACCTACTTCATGTTGATCTATTTGGTCCAGTGAATGTCATGTCTATTGCAAAGAAGAAATATGCTATGGTAATAGAGGATGAGTTCACCAGATACACATGGGTGTATTTCTTGCACACAAAAAGTGAAACTGCATCTATCTTGATTGATCATGTCAAACATCTGGATAAATTGGTCAAAGACTCTGTGAAAATCATAAGGAGTGATAATGTCACTGAGTTCAAGAATTTGATTATGGAAAAGTTCTGCAAAAACCATGGAATAAAGCAAAAAAATTTTGCTCCTGGAACTCCACAGCAAAATAGAGTTGTTGAAAGAAAGAATAGAACTCTTATTGAAGCTGCACGAACTATGCTTGATGAAGCAAAGTTACCAACCTATTTTTGGGCTGAAGCTGTGCAGACTGCTTGTTTTACTCAGAATGCAACACTTATCAACAAGCATGAAAAGACACCATATGAGATTGTGAAGAAAAAGAAGCCAAATCTGAAGTATTTTCATCTATTTGGATGCAAGTGTTTTGTTCTTAAGACTCATCCTGAACAGCTATCCAAATTTGATATAAAAGCTGATGAAGGAATTTTTGTTGGATATCCACTTTTTATAAAAGCCTTCAGAGTCTATAATTTAAGAACAAGGGTTGTCATGGAATCTATCAATGTCTCTTTTGATGATAAGAAGATTACTGGACTTGAAGATTTCAATGACCATGATCAGCTGAGATTTGAAAATGAAGTTTTAAATTCTGATTCTGTAAATCCTGACAGTCTAAATCCTGATACTGCAAACTCTGATGGATTAAACTCTGATGTTATTGAAACTGTGGTGACTATGCCAAAGGAAAATGCACCTGTGCAGGGGGAGCATACTGAAGATCCAACCACATCTCAAGAAGCATCAGAATCTACAACATGCTCTTCAAGTTCTGATTCATCAAGTTCTGATGGGACAAGTTCTGATAATTCTGGAAACTCATGTTCTGTTATATCTGGAAACTCAAATTTTGAAGGATCCAACTCAGAGAGCATAATTTCAGGGGGAGCATCATAAAATGTTGATGGAGACAACATGGATCATGGAGGAGCATCCAGTTCTAGAGATAACCATCCATCTGCAAGGAAGTGGACTAAAGCACATACACCTGACTTAATTATTGGGAATCCTGATGCAGGTGTCAGAACTAGAACAAATACATCAAATGAATGTCTCTATCATTCTTTTCTTTCTCAGACTGAACCAAAGAAAGTGAAAGAAGCTCTTCAAGATACTGATTGGGTACAAGCAATGCAGGAAGAGTAAAATGAATTTGAAAGAAATAAAGTCTGGACCCTAGTGCCAAGACCAAAGAACAGATCTATTGTTGGTACACAGTGGGTGTTCAGAAACAAAACTGATAGTGATGGCATAATTACAAGGAATAAAGCAAGGCTGGTTGCAAAAGGATACTCTCAACAGGAGGCAATTGATTATGATGAAACATTTGCACCAGTTGCTAGATTGGAGGCCATAAGGATATTTTTGGCTTATGTTGCTCACAAGAAGTTTAAAGTCTTTCAAATGGATGTGAAAAGTGCTTTTCTTAATGAAGAATTAGAAGAAGAACTATATGTTAAACAACCTCCAGGTTTTGTAGATTCAAAATTTCCTCATCATGTCTACAGACTTGATAAAGCACTTTATGGCCTTAAGCAAGCTCCAAGAGCATGGTATGAGACATTAGCTTAGTTTCTTCTGGAAAGTGGATTTAATAGAGGGACTATTGACAAAACATTGTTCTATCTCAACCATGGAAAGGACTTACTTTTGGTGTAGATATATGTTGATGATAACATTTTTGGTTTTATAAATGACAAACTTTGTAAGAAGTTTGCCAAGCTGATGCAGTCAAGATATCAAATGAGTATGCTGGGAGAACTTAGTTATTTTTCTAGGCCTTCAAGTCAAGCAGAATGAAGAAGGAACTTTTATTTGTCAATCTAAGTACACCAGAAATTTGTTGAAGAAGTTTGGAATACAAGATTGTTCAAGTGCATCCACTCCTATGGCCACTACAACAAAATTGGATAAGGATACTGGTACATCAGTAGATATTACTGATTACATAGGTATCATTGGCTCACTACTCTATCTAACTGCAAGTAGACCTGATATCATGTATGCTACCTGTTTTTGTGCAAGATTTCAAGCAGATCCAAGAGAACCTCACTTAACAGCTTTAAAAAGAATTTTCAAGTACCTTAAGGGTACAACTGATCTGGGATTGTGGTATCCTAGAGAATCAGACTTTAAGCTAATAGGTTACTCATATGCAGATTTTGCAGGATACAAAATTGAAAGGAAAAGCACAAATAGAAGCCGCCAATTTCTTGGAGGCAGATTGGTTTCTTGGTTTAGCAAGAAACAGAAGTCAATTTCCACATCAACTGCAGAAGCAGAATACATTGCTGCCGGAAGCTGTTGTGCACAGATTCTTTGGATGAAGAATCAGTTACTGGATTATGGGTTAGAATTTTCTAAAATCCCTATTTACTGTGATAATCAAAGTGCTATTGCTATGACAGGTAATCCAGTTCAACACTCAATGACAAAGCACATCAGCATTAGGTACCACTTCATAAGGGAACATGTGGATGAAGGTACAGTGGAATTGCATTTTGTTCCAACAGATCAACAACTAGCAGATATCTTCACAAAACCACTGTGTGAAGCTACTTTTATAAGATTGGTAAATGAACTTGGAATGGTTTCAGGTTCTTTCTGTAAATCTGCTTAGTTTATATTCTGATACATCAGACCTTAAGATCAGTATTTACAGATATTACTAACTTTGTGTATTCTTTGCTTAAATTGAAATTTGAGTAAGTGTTGATTGTTGTCTGATGTAAATTTCTAAACTTTAATAGTGATATGAATGTTTCTGTGACTATTCAATCCAATGAGGACAACTGTGCTAGATGCTGACCTAGTAGTCTTTAACATACTAAAGATCCCATCTTTGAAGTAATTGTTTATGTGGAAATCTTTTGACACAAGCGAATTCCGATATTGAGCTTAGTTGAAGTTTAATTTGTGTATCTTATTACTAAGTCAAACACTAGAATAGTGCTTCTTATCTGTTAAGTTCTGATGTTAGTAAATCTGATGGATGTACTAAGTGCTGATAAGCCTCACTTATCAAAAGAAAAAGAAAAGAAAAAAAAATCAGGTACTCCTTTGAGATCTAGAGTAAAAATGTGGAAGGGAAGACCCAAGTGCATTGCTGGTATTAAGTAATATGCATTAGAAAAGCAAAATAAAATTTTCTTGGTGACTTTTCACATTCTCTGATTACTGGAGAAATACTCTGATAACAACATAAATTCTGATAAGCAGTCGTGACTCACTTACACTGAGAAACCACTGTAAAAAGGAATTTCAAAAGATGCATAAAATGAGCACAAAACAGTTGAGGTGGACTCATGCATGAACTCATTCTATAGTAGACTTCAGAATAATGACAGATTTTAGGCAAAGTTCTTAGTTATGCCTTATTTCTAAGATGTACTGAAGTGAATCAGACTTTACTCTTTTTCTGATATTTAGCTTATTGCACACACATACACTCCATATGAATGATGAAAATTACTGAGGTGATAAATGTTATTTTAGATGAACAGTTTAAGTGTCAGTTGCATAAATTCTGAGGACAAATTCTGATGGAAGTTCTGATGATTAAGTTCAGATGAAACCATATCAGTATTTGTGTGAAGAATTACCGGAATAAACATTCGCTTTTCGAGTTAAGGAGCCGTATTCTGATGACTTTTAAATTCTGATAATAATCAAGTTCTAATGTTGACATGGCAGTATTTATTTACTTGGTTTATTTTTGGTCATTACTTGAACGGTCATATTTTTACAGAATATTGGTTTATGTGAGATAAATCAGTCATAATCATTATGGGTTAGTGGTTAATGTGTATGTCCTGAAAAACTGCATGTGCACAGTAATTATTGCTTATTTTACGTGCCCATTAACTTCTGCTCTAACCGTTTATTGACTGTTCACATGGTGCCAGGTGTAAAGTGTATCCCATGCTTCAAAAATACAACTGTTGAGTGGAGAGAGTGTATATATGAGAGATAAAAGATTTTCTAATCTTTTACTTACTTTTCTATTCTAAATCTCTTTTACTCTCTCTCTCTCTCTCTCTTATTTTCTGAAGTTGTTTTTCTCTCAGGACTTTTCACAAACACTTTGCAAACTTTCTCTTACTCACTTAATTTCTTACAGAGATGGCACCAAAAGACGTAATTTTCGATGGGGCTAAGTTTGTTCCTAATAAATTCTCCGCTATTCTTAGCACGGCAGAAGCCCCATCAGAACTTCACTTCATTCAGGACTTTCTTACTAGTTCTGATATTGGGTACGCTTTGACCCAACCTGATGCCGTCTCTAGTACTCAAGTGCTGGAGTTCTGGAGAAGCAGAGTATATGATGATGGTGGTGCTCAAGGGTCCCCAAGTATTATTTTTTCATCAGGGGAGGATGAGAATGTCGTGACATTGGCCACGGTTCGACAAGCACTGCAGCTGCATAAGAACTGTGTTTATTCTACTGTTGAGGAGCCAGTTCTTCAAAACATGATGGCCAGTTTGGGGTATGAGGGGACATTGGCAAAGCTGGGTCAGTTGAAGAGGTCTTAAATACGGAGGGAATGGAGTTTCTTCTTTGACTGCATAACCAAGGCTTTTGCAAACAAATGTTCTAATTTCGATGCAATCCCCATATTTAGCCAACAAATCGGGTATGCTCTCATTAACCAAACTGATTTTGATTATGCAAGTGTTGTCTTAGGTTTCATTGGGGATAGAATGACAGAAGACAGAAATACTGTTTACTTTGCTAGATTCTGTTAGCTTATTTATAGTTTTTGTTGTGATGATAAGCCCCAATCAGCTAGTGAATTAATTCCATCATTCAGACTAGCTAAAAGAGCTTTTAATGATTTATTATCTACTGATAATAAGAAGGCTGTGTTAAGACCCCTCCCAGTTCCTTTATCTGTCAAACAAGCCTTAATAACCTATGATCCAGTTAAATACACTGAACTATATCCTGATGTCCAACCATCAAAACCTCAACCATCAGCACCTACCACCTCTACACAACCACCTCAAACTTCTCAACCACAACCATCAGCACATCCAGTGAAACCTTCATCTTCAAGACCAAAGAGGACTAAGATAGTACCTCAGTCTCAACAGAAGAGAAGGAGAATTGTTCTGAGAGATGAGTCAGACAATGAGGAACAAGTTCCAATATCAGAACCTGTTGTTGTAGAAGCTGAAAAGGTCTCTTCTCAGAAAGATACTATAACTGGGAGTTCTAGGCCTCTCAAAAGGCTTAGAAAGCTAAATCCTGATGATAAAGCTCCTACAGTGTCTCCACCCTTGAAGAAAATGAAAAATCAAAGAGCTCACAGGGACACAGTTGAGTCAGATTCAGAAGATGAGGAAGCAGCTAAGGAAGGAGGTCAGGAATCTCTGATCCCAACAAAACCAATTGTTATTGAATCACTTCCTTCTGCACAACCAGAAACTGCTCAAGACAGAGTGCCTACACCTTCTGTGTCACCTATAATTGAACAAGTACACTCTATAGATCCAGGTATAAGTGATGAAATTCACATTCACAACTTGAATGTGCCTGAGATTCTATACTTGGAAGCTCCACCAACTCAACTCACTCCACCAACAACACCAATTTTGGATGCTGATTTTAATGCCAATATTCCATCAACACCAATTCTGGATCTAGATGCTGAAGATCAGATTTTAGGTGAGCATTAAAATGTGGATGTTGATCAGAACTTAGCTGCAGATCAGAATTTAGAGGATGATGTTGAAGCCTCTATAGCCTCATAACTGTTATTTTATCAGAGGATCCTGATACTACAGAATCTACAAGTTCTGATGCTGCCAATGAGGATATTACTGTTGAAGCTGCTGCTAATTTAGATGCTGATGCAGCTGGTCCATCAAGACATGCACCTCAACAAACAGTTCATAAAGCTGATCTAATCAAGAAGTTTGTTAGAGAGGAAGCACCAGTACCTTGGAGTGAAACTCCTAGAGGAAAGGAGCGGACTAAGGAATGGAACACAGCTAGTTTTGTTCCTTATGAAAAGATTCTTGCTGAGCATCTGGCAAAAGCTGATGAAATGCTGATAAATGATGATTTCAAAGCACAGTTGAGAGTTACTGCATTGAGTACTAGGCACCTTCAAGGTCAACACTCAACAACTCATGCCAAGGTGAATAAAATTCAAGAAACCTTGATCCAGCAAGATATGAATGTGAAACTTGAAAAGAACAGATTTTTCAAGCCTGCCTTTGACCGAATTGCCTACATTGAGAAAACTCAGGAGAAGCAACAAACTCAAATTGATGAAATTTTAAAGAATCAAGCTTCTCATCAAACTCAACTCAATGAGATCCAATCCTCAGTGGAATTGCTTGTCTCTCTTCTTTTACCTGCTGATGCCAAAAAGGGGGAGAAAGTGATTAAGTCCAAATGCAAATCTATTAAGACACTGAAGGGAAAGGATGATGGAAATGATGACCAGGGAAACTCTGATAAGGGTAGAGGTCAAGGTCAAGGCAAAGGATTTTCATCAAGTAAAGCTAGAATTACAAGTCAAGGAACAAGTTCTGATACTGGGAGAAGAATAAGTTCTGATACTGGTAAAAGGATAAGTTCTGGTGAACATCTGGAACTTGATGAAGAAATTTCAAAGAAATTATTTCTTAAAGAAAATCCAGGAATGGACTTTGAGAGTCTAAAGGAAGAAGAAGCTAGACTCAAAGCAGAAAGTGTCAAGACGAAATCTAAAGCTTCTGTTGTTGAAAAGAAACTTCCAAAGCTTAAGGGTATTGTGATAAAAGAAAGAACAAATTATGAGGCAACCAAAGCTAAATCACAAGTGGAAATAGATCCAAGGTCCAAAGGCAAAGAAAAAGTTGATGAACCTGTAAAGGTTTATATGCCAGTCATGGATGAAGAAATAATTGATGAAGAAGATGCTAGTCTTACTCTGATGAAAAAGAATATTTCTCAAACAACCTCTGACATGGCTCATGTTGTTCAGAGTCAAGACTTAGTAAGTTCTGATATGACAATGAAGCAAGCAACCTCTGACATAGCTCAAGTTGACTTGATATCAGAAGTTAAGGAAAAGGAAACCTCTGACATTCCTCATATTAAACCTTCAAAGATACTCCTACCAGGATTCACCAAAGCTCAACAGACTCAACCTTTGAAGACTACATCAAGTGGTTTTGAAGCAAGAGTTGCTACAGGAAAGGAAACAAGAGATAAATCTTGATTGGGTAGTTCTGATGAAAGAAGAGTACACAACACTACCAATGATCCAACTTCCTTAAGTGAACCAGGAGTAGGAGCAACTCCTGAAAGATTGAATCAACTTAAATCTGTACAAATGGTTTACCATTCTGTTTTGAAAGAACATATCTTGTTATATTTTATGACAGATGGAAAGGTATTCCATATCAATCAGAATGTTATTCCACTGAAGTATTTTGAAGAACTGGAACATGTTCTATTCCTACTTCAAGTGAAAAATATATTAACAGATGGTGCTGCAGGTTATTTAAAGTCACAAATTCAAAGACAGAAGAAGCTTTACTCTGTAAAGTCTGACAGCCCATACTGTCCCAAGTACAGAGATCACAAAGGTGATATTGTTGAAATGAAGCCTAACACTGCTAAGATCATAACTACTTTTCTGGGTTATAAGGCTGTGGAATTCAATTTAGAGTCTGACAAGGCATATCTGATCAGACTTGATCAGGACATAAGGAAAGCTAAAATAAATGATCTCAGGGCTGCTATTTTTCAAACTGGTGAAGATACAGCTGAATTGAAAAATGCTAAAAGGAGGATGGTCAATGAACTTGAATATGCTGAGAACAACTCCTGACATCATAGAGATCAGAAATTGAAGCCAAGTCGAAGATCTACAACTGCTTAAATTCTGAAGTGTATACAGGCTGAAGCTAATATTAGATCTTAAGGATGGTAAAGCTGAAAGGACTGTAAGTTGTAGTTATCTAATCAAATTCTCATGCATTTATACTTAATATTTTTGACATCATCAAATATCTATTAAACTTGTATATTATGCTAATTTACAAGTTGGGGGAGATTGTTAGATATATTTGCGCTGTCATGTCTAATATGATTTGTGTTTAGTTTTCAGATCTTACTTAAACAGGACAAATCAGTACTTAACTGAAAATCAGTACTTATACTGAAGTCATAACTTAAGATATCAGAACTTAAGTTGTCAGAACTTAAGTTATCAGGAGATATTTATCAGGAGATAATATCAGGACTTAAGGAGACTTTCAAATAAGGAAGGCGGCTGATTGAAAGGAAAGAAGATCAAGACAAACATAAGAAGAGATATGCATGAAGAAGGAATTCTATGAAGAATATAATACTTGGAAGAAAAGATAACTGATTGATATATATTAGGAAGCAGAATTGTATTCGATATCAATTAGAAGTTTATCTTGTAACTGTGTAGTATATAAACACAGGCATAGGGTTTACACTATATGTGTTATCATTATCGAAAATATTATTCATTGTAACCCTAGCAGCTCTCGTGATAATTTGTTCATCACTGAGAGAGGACAGTTCCATATTGTAACAGAGTTTATTGTGTTGAATAAAATCTATCTTCTGTTACTTGAGTTCTTATATTCAATTTGACTGTAGTAAACACTGTATTCAACCCCCTTCTACAGTGTGTGTGACCTAACAAAAACTTTTGCTCCTGTTGTAAGACTTGAAGCCTTCCGAATTATCTTAGCCTGCCAATTTCAAAGTCTATCAAATGGATGTCAAAAGTTCTTTTCTGAATGGAGATTTGGAGGAGGAAGTCTATGTTAATCAGCCTCCTGGTTTTGAAGATCCAAATTTCCCAAATTGTAATATCTGGGATATATCGTGTAATTATTTTGGTTAATAAATAAATATTATGTATGTTCAGTATGTATTCTCTAAATTATTTGTTAAGTGGTATATGCGTTTGGGTGATTAAAAATAATATAAATTGAGTATTTTAATTTTTATATGTCCAAAATAAAATATAGATGATTGTCATATCTTTCTATTTATTTTTATGTTGATTTATGATTTTATAAAAAGTTTATGGATTTAATAAATTCTTTTTCCGGGTATTTTTAAATCATTTTATATAATCGGGAACCAGCCGACTTCACCCATTTTTACATTTTTATAACCCGAAACTCTTCCGAGAACTCCTTCCTAACCTAATTACAATATTCCGAGCATTTTCCATGTTTTGACTTTTTCGATCCGGTGTACGGTTTGTCCTGTGCGGGTCCCGGTGTAATATTTTCGATATAAAATTTGTTTCGGTAAATCAATAAAACTCGTATTTTCGATAAACGGGATCTTTTTATTAAACTATTATAATTATCACCTCGTAATATGTGTAACCAGGCGCTGAGACCAAGACCGCAGTACAAATTGTACAGATTTGGATAATTATCCCGAAACTGGTACCGTTTTGGATCCGTTTTTATAAATAAACGCACTATTTTTTATCCGGTATGATCCAACGGGGTACCAATATTCCGTAAATATAAATAGCCCTTACTGTATTTTAGTTTGTACAGAAAATCATTTGCAGCCAGTAACTATATAATTTTACAGAGAAAATACCTATATTCATATAAACTTTCAAGAATCAAACTATAATTTCAAGGTGTTAGTGATTTCTGTTTGAGAAGCTCGAGTAACCAAAACGAAGGGTTTGAGGTGTTCTTTCAGATTCTACAAGTTTCAGAACTGTAGAAATCAAGGTTTATTTTCTATATATTTATTTATTTTTGATTTATTTTGATTAAAATTATGAATTTTTGTTCAGATGATTGTTTGGATGATTTGATGATTGCATGTTGTAGAGCTTTTCTTCCTGATGATTTTGATATATTATATGACTGATTTTGAGTTCAATAACATGTTAAAAATTGGGTTTAATTTTCGAATTTCAAAATTAGGGTTTATAACCCGTATGAATATTTTTAATTGAAATTTGTGGCTTTTTGTTCTAGGGGTTATTAGATGTTTATGTTGATTGTATCATGTTCCTTGTTGAATTTGCAATCGATTCATGTATATTACAACAACTAACGATTCCTGATTTGCTCGAACCGAAGCAAACAAAACTCGCCGGAGCCGACGAGTTTCTCGGCCATTTTTCGGCCAGTTCTGGGGTTATAAAAATGATTTGATTGTTGGGTTATATTCCTGGTGAGTAGTAGATGATATCTGGAGGTGGTGGTTGTAACACCCCCAAATCCGGGGTCGGGGATTCGGGTTGTCACGAGTTCCATTTCCCTTATCAATACTTAATCTTAACAGTCAACCAACTACTGAGTACTGTGACCCCACAATATACACACACACACACACACCACAAGCTATAGTCTCAGAGATGAATGCCAAAAATAACACAAGTCATTATATTCCACAATTATAAACTGTTACACCTTAAAAGGGTTTCTGAATAATTTACATATTCCTTGCCATTATTACAATTCATATTATACATAAGTCTGGTTCATCAATAGTTGAAAACCTAGCCTATTGATAGCTCCTACCTCAACTACGGCGGCATCAACGCTTCCAGAAAACTGCGGAACGTTTCCTAACCGCTTGCGAATTGGAAGCTTGGTCTTGTTCATCTTTTCTATCTGATGTTGTGTGATGAAAGAAGAAAGCAAGGGTGAGCAACAAGCCCACCAAAATAATATGTATAATGATTAACAATATATGAGCATTCTCATAGTACTCATGAAAGTCTTGGTCAAAAGAAATGAACCAAGCTGATATCTTAATGCGACCAAGACGCAAAATATTCAGTATATATATACATATATATATACTTTTCACAATATTTGAAATCCTCTGACATGTATAACATCCACAGAGTTCCAGTTTATAACTGTATAAAAATATCGTTGTAAGGTGATCTCATATATCTAACCTTGTCTCAACGTTTTTCTGAAAATCTTTGACATGCACAAGATAATCATTTACTAGATATAAGTTTAAAAGATGAAGTTACAAGATACTCCAATATACTTATATCTTTTCCGAATACTACTTGAACTACCACCATTCAAGTTATAATTAGTTTCAAAGTTCATCACACTGATGAGACTACAAGATAAGACTTGCTGATCAGGCAAATATACCAATAAGTAACCTTTTCTACTGTAGATGGATGAATTCCTCGCCGGTCATCACCATGGCCGCATTAGGACCTCGCGCTAGACCGTTACCCGGCCACTCACGCGTGGATGGACTGACACCCAGCCTCTTACACCTTCATAGACCATACCCCGGCCGGTCGCTTATTCCGACTCAATCAGATGGACTTACTTCCCGAACATTGGGCAAGTAATCAAATTGTTTTCTCAAAACAACAACCATGTTGCGAATATAAAATACACCACAGAGCCGGATCCCTTAGATTTTTGAGCGAGTATTCAAGTCCCCTTTGAAAGGAAGAGCTTAAATTTGAAAACGAGTTTTGGGATCCGCTCTAACTTTTAAAATCATTTTGAAGACTCGAAAACATTTTTAAGAATGTTTGGAGTAATGCTGATTTAATAAAATAAATCAGTCTCAATATATTAGAAAAAAAATCTGAATATTATTATTTAAATAATATTCCCATAAAGAATAATCTTTAGAGAAATAATTGAAGTAGAAGTTTTAAAACTCATACTTGAAATGAATAATAAATAACCAAAGATATACTTATACGAAAGTACGATCTTGATTTGAATAATCGAAAATAAGTTTGATTATCGAAACATTATTCTTTAATAAAATAAAAAATATTATTTAATAAATAAGCGGAGTCATAAGTCCTCGAATGAATATTCAAAATAATATTCATTAAATAAAATAAGCGGAGTCATAAGTCCTTGAATGAATATTCAAAATAATATTCATTAAATAAAATAAGCGGAGTCATAAGTCTTCGAATGAATATTCGAAATAATATTCATTAATTAAAATAAAGTTATCGAATAAACCTTATTCGATTAATAGTTTTGAAAACTATATCTATATATATGTAAATATATATATATATAATATACTCGGGAATATCGCCTCCCGGTTTTAGAAAATGTTCACCTTTGGGTCCACTATACTAAGGGTATACGCAACTACTGCTTATCTCTAGCATAGGTATTATGCAACTTATAAGCATTTGAATCAACAATTAGATATCAAGATTACGAAACAAGCATGCATATATACCATATCAACATGCTCCAATATATCGCAAGATTTGCTAATAACAATCATGCATTTATCACAAGACAATGCATATACATATATACATCACAACAACAGTATAACGGGTAGAAAACTTGCCTGAGCGACTAGGGGTGGTAAAAGTCCTGGGATGAGTCTGGTAACCTATAAACCACATATAAGTTGGAATTAAACCAAAGTCTCTTAAGAATCTATACTTTAACCAATTAGACTCTAACGCTCGCTTTGTGCTTAATGATTCTCTTAAGTCTCTCGAGTACCCTCGGATCCATCATTTTTAATAAATTAACCATTAAGAGTTTTAAGGGAATTCTTTCGCGAGTGCCTTACCAACTGCCTAATACACTTTAAATAAATGTTTCATACTCCAATTAGTCATTTAAGGTCTTTAACCAATGTTTCAAAGTAAGGCGAGGGGTAATGGTTCGTTCGCGAAACGCCGTTACTTAAAACGGTCGTTTCTCCTAAATCATACATCGGATTCAAACGAACCACATATCAAAACGAAGCTCGTAACATGAACTATCTAATCATGGCAGTGGTCAAAACCTAACAGTGAGTTCTCGGGTCCTGATGTTAAGAACAAAATAGTCTAAAGTAAACCGGACATTACGACGGCTATGTTTATGCGATTACCAATTTTTATCCTACTCCAAATCAACCACCAATCAACCACAATTCAACCATACAACCAAAATCCATACATACAATGCTACAACAGCCCCAACAACTCAATATTTCCAAATTTATACTACTTCCCAACATGAACTAAAAGCTTTACTTAAGTTCTTTAACTAATCAACAAGATTTACAACTCCAAACACATCACAAAAGCAACACATCTCTAAATACTCAATAATCAATCTTCTCATGAACCATACTAAACACAAAAGCTCTAAATATACAAAAGTAGGGCTAGGGTTTGAGATTATACCTTCCTTGGTGAGTCAAAGTAACTAAGGAGCTTGGAATCACCCTTGAAAGTCCTTACCAAAGCTTAATCTAAACAAAAACTCCAGAACAAAATTTTTAGTTCTTGAAAAACACTATTCACCCTCTTCTTCCATGAATTTTAGGAAGAGATTGTGAAGGAATTTGAAACTCAAACTTATAGGATAGCTATATCTATGCATAAGGAATCTTAGATAATTACCTCACTAATTAATGAAGCTTGGAGCTTGGATTTTGGTTTTTTTCTTCTTGAAATGGAAAAGAGGCCGAGAGCTTTTAGCTTGAAATGGGAAGTCAACTTGTGTTTTTGGTGAAATGATTTGTTGGTTGGTTGTTTTTGCTTTTGTTTTAATTATTTACCTTTTAACCATGGTGATTTTTGTGTGTCTTGAAATCAACCATATCTCCTTCTCTTTTGGTCATGCTTAGGTCATCAATCCTATGTCATCTTCCCATGCTTGTCCTCTTCTTATTGGTTTGATGACATCATCCTCACTAACCTCTTTGATTAGCTTCTAATTACTTGGCTAATGACCGCTGATCTGTTATACGGTTCGCTTAACTTTCATTTTCGTTTATCGTTTGAGGGATCATACCCGGGATCCTATTACTTGGGTTTCCTTAACCTTTCTCAATACATTATATTCCTTTTATGATCCTCTCTTCTAATCCTTGAATTTAAATCCTTTTTATCCTGTTACCTTATACTCAATTCTTTCGGTATCCGGTGGATTTTCGGGAAAAATCAAAGTGTTTGAATTTGGATTCTGACGATCTTTACATACAGTTATATATCATATAGAGTACTAATAAGATCTCAGAATAACAATAAAAGAACCCCTACATAGTGTGGCATGAAAAGTTTTCTTATTCAGCATAATCAGCAAAAACACTATTCATAAGAGTTACAAAAAGGTTCAAAATTTTGGGCTATTACAGTCTCCCCTCCTTAAAAGGATTCCGTCCCGGAATCAAAATAGAAAAAAATAGGGATACTCTCTTAGAATTGCACTTTCTAACTCTCACGTAATTTTTCCCACATTGTGGTTCTACCATCAAACTCTGACTAGTTTGATAACCCTTCTCCTAAGCACTTGTCCATTTTTGATCTATAACCCTTCCTGGTTGCTCCATATAGGTTACGTCTGGTTGCATGCCTATGCGCTCATATGCCCTTATTTGTCTGGCATCCGGATTACACTTTCTTAACATTGATACGTGGAACACGTTATGAACTTGCTACATGTTCGGGGGTAGGGCTAGCTCATATGCTAACTTCCCAATACGTCTTAATACCTCAAAGGGTCCAACAATTCGTGGGCTTAGCTTTCATTTCTTTCCGAACCTCATCCATCCTTTCCAAGGGAATACCTATAACAACACTAGGTCCCCTACTTCCTATTCCTTGTCCTTTCGTGTCAAATCAACATACTTCGTGTTCCCATCTTGGGCTACTACCAGCCGTCCTCTGATTAAATCTATTATATCCTTGGTCCTTTGGGCCACTGCTGGTCCGAGCATCTTGCACTCTGCAATCTTCATCCTAACATAAGGGAGATCGACATTGTCTTCCCTCAAGGATCTCATAAGGCGATACCTCGATACTGACATACGATCGATTATCGTGAGGAAACTTAATCCGCGTTAAGTGATCATTCCAAATTCTTTCAAGTCTATTGAATATAATTTCATCATAGCTTCTAGCACTATAACTTTTGCTTCTCAATACCCATTCTTTTCCAGTTCGTAATCGTTACTATCTTCCGTACATGATACTATTCTAGATATACCTTTACTCGCTAGAGTTTTACAACCTCTTAATAATCGCGTCAACCTTAGTATCACGGATGCGTTAGAATCGGAATACCACCTTACTTGGTACCACTTCATCTCTAGCTGCCTCCATCTTCGAAAGCTTGATCCATCCTATAGAAGTAAAGGAATTTGTTGAGAGATCACTATGATCATGAACACTTGTTCTATTGCATAGTTAGTACAGAAGGTGGCCAGCCTTCAGTACTTGACAAGCAATTAAACAACATGTAGTATCCTACTAGGCTTTTGTCACACAGATAGATAGTCATTCGGCAATACCTCCCCTTCTGGAGGGGTTGTTCTTCTCAGCTTATATGAAATAAAAAGGAGAGAAAAGAACGAATTGAAGAGAATTGTATATATATAAAATATACTGCCACAAAATATCTGGCTTGGAATCTACCTCTGAACTATAGAGGTTTATCATAGGAGAACAAAATATATACATATATATATCAACATCAGGTATTATAACATCGTATTTCACATGCCTAAATATTTTTGATATTCTGTCCATCATTCTATGGACCCATGCTCTTTCTCGAGCTTATACACAATCACCTTTAAAACTCCCTCGACATCGAAAATCGAATCTGGGATTTCATTCTAGACATCATCGTTACTAGAATTCTATGCTTGCACCACAACCTTCCTCATATAGTAATACGACTCTCTTTTCATAAGAGGGAATAAATATTCAATAGGTAGATACTCTACTTAATTAGTCTATCAATGATAACTTATACACTACCATGACCCGATTAGTGGTACTCAATCTCAACATCCATTCCAATACAACTCTCACGGTTGTAAGTAATCGGCTCATTACTCGTAGAATCATTCCTGCATTACTGTGGTCCACCGTTGACCTACTGTAGTCATTCGTTTTCCATGAAGTCTTAATATCTAACCATACGGAGTCCATACATATCGTATCGAATTCTTCTAAGGAGGTAACATGATCACCGTTCATGATTCATGAAGAACACTCCTGAACTTGACGTACATATGACATGAAGCAGATAAAATTGCAGAAGAGTTTCAATGAAAGCAACGATAGCAGGTTAATACCATTATTAACCATATGTCTTTATTAGGAGACATGAAGCTCAAAGGTTCATTTAGTCCTTTTGTAACATGGTCCTGGCTTATCTTAAGATATGACCCTCTAAGATAGATAGCCCGCTCACGGTGATTACAAAAATTAATCTTTACCCAACTACTATCATGGTTGAGTATCGCACAATCATCAGAAGGAATGTCAATCTTCCACACCATAATACAACCTTCACGGCCTTAACCATTATCACTATATTCCTCTAGCACGAGCACCTATAATTGTCCTCTAACACTTAAAGTGTTGGCCACCTCTTTGGCCTTTCTTGATAGTAATATTTCCTTACAATCAATGTCATTTTAACCACTTTCACTAAATTTTCTACCTCATTTCCAATCACTGCTTGTGTGAAGATGTTTTCCTTAAAATCTGATGAGTAAAAAAAAATATCACCATTTTTCCATAAGTTATTGCCTTAGTCTTTAGAGGTTAATCATTGTCACGACTGATTCTCGATCATACTTAGGATATCTTTTATCTTAGGTCCTAATTGCCCTGAACAATTTCGACCTTTACTGGTTCGATCCATACTTTCTCGTGGTTTAACACGTGCCCCACTTGGCATTATTATAATTACCTCACATTTCCTTTATCAAAATTTCTATTCTTGAGAACTTTGAATATTACCTTTCTCCTTGTAAAACCTCTAAGGTTATCCTTAAATCCTTCATCATGTACACCCTAGGTACAGGGCATATCAAAATACCATTTACTAATACTAGAACCATTGTCTATGTACTTCTGAAAAATTTCTTTACTGATCTTTAAAGGTTGTTGCTACCTTGATCCTTTCCAATTCATACTGTCAAAACTCATGCTGTCCCTATTAAGGGTGGAATGCCAACCTTTATGCATTCCCCTAGGATTCATCTCAAGTTATCGAAGTTATCCGCTTTTCTATCCTGATTTGGTAATGATAACATGGATGTTCTGGAAGATATTGGTCGTGTTCAACGTGAACATCTTCTTAATAAATCCTCATTTTATTTTATTGTTTATCTCAACAGTCATCTCAATGTTGGGATGTCTTTCATACCTGGTGTCTCCCTTTCTGGGTATCATGCCACCGGTCTTACACTTCACATTCTTGAAGGTCACTTCCTTCATCCAATTTTCCTAATTTCCTACTTTCTTGTCTCCTCAGTCTATCCGCGTCTCATTATTTATCCTTCGAACTATCTCAAGGTTTCCTCGAATTCTCCCAACTTAAAGGGGGTACAATATGTACATCTATTATGCCTTCAACCATCAACTTTAACTCATAGTGAATCATCCTCATCCTGACGATCACATACTTTTCTATTTCTATTACTATGATTCTTTAGGGTTTCCTCATACCCAACTTCCTTATCATTCCTCAAACTCTATCGCCTTTATATTCCTTTCCACTTCAGTTTCTTTTTATTTTCCTTTCTCTTACAATCATTTTATGAACCCACTAATTATTTACTTCAAACATCACGTCGTTCTGGGATTCTTGTCCTCAGAACGAATCTTTACAACTTTTACAACTTAGATTCATAATTCATCATATTCGTCCGCTTTTGTTCTGGATCTAAAGCTTTTACACTACCTCCATAACCTTGGGAAGTACTTTCCCGAAAACAATTGTCTGAACTTTAATCAGTTTATTATAACTTCTGGCTCCGTGCCTTTCTTGGTCTTTCACCAGCGGGTGGTCTCTCTCTTAGGAGGGTAAGTGACAAAAACAGTCTTTTATGCTTCATCACTCATTTAAAATCTCAAATGATTCCTATATTTCCTTTAGCCAGGCTCTCGCCTCTACTGGGTTTGCTTGTTCCTGGGAATTCTGAGAGCTTAGCGACTTAAAGGTCCTGAAAGAATTTCTCACCGCACTGTCTCCTCAGGGTGGTGGTTGGGGATAATAGTCTAAGTTCTTTTTAGACAGGTCCATGAATTGCCATATAGGAGTACCGTCTCGGGTCTCCTTTCCTTACTTGACCTTGTATTTCCTTAGTATGAAATGTTTCATCCTTCTCCCATACTTGGAGTTATCTTATACGTTAAAATCCTTGTTTTCTACTTCATTATGTTCTGGGTTCCTTATATCTTAATTGTGACCTCCCTGATTATCACATTCAAGGTTTGCCCCTAATCTTATTCCTCGTGGGGGCATAATGCTTGGAAAAATTTTGAGAATCTCTGGATATTTGTCTTACTTACTTTGCTTAAGTCTTTCCCTCGTTCAGTCCTTGCATGATTGCAAATTATGAATTCTCAAGTTCTATAAACTTCATGACACTCTCTTAAGTGTTAATGGTGCAATTAACAATATGAACTTATCACAAACAAACTGATCTGAACTGAAATTAACGAATATATACATAACCATTTGTTCGAGGGTACAACAACTGAACACATTAAAGAGAATTACATCATTTGATCTGATCGCTTCTATCCCAAAAGTACTACCATAGATAATTATCTAGTCATTAAAACTAATCATTCATAACTTAGGCTAATCCTCCAAAAGCGGTGCTACATGAAACCCTTGTCTAATTGCCCAGACCCTGTACACTATTATGGATCAAGAAATGCGGGCACGCACGACATCCTTAACCTTCTCCATTAAGGCGGTGATGAGGTCTAAGATAGTCGTAAGTAGAGCTGGATCAATCTTACCCTCAAGATGGCCTCTAGCTGTAATTCGGGTGGTAGCCTCAATCCTTTCCATGCTATAAGCTAATCCTGCCGGAAGTACCCCGCCCTCAATTCTTGGTGCAGTAAGTCGGTCCAACAAATCACTTCTAACATTACGGGCCTCAGACAGGCCACCCCAAGTCATATGATAATTGGCGATAAGAGAAGCTTGAGTGGTAGCATCTAGCAGTCCATGGGGTGCAGGTGGTGCAGACCCAGGAGATTCAAATGGATAACCAAGCACGGTATCAGGTGACAATGGTGCAGGAGATAAAGGTGGCATTTCCTCAGTAGGTGCTGGGCTCTGTACAGGGGAGGGAACAGGAATTGGTGGAACCTCATGGATGTCTTCAGGAACCTCTGGAAGAGGGTCTGATACTGGTATAATTGGTGCCATGGAAGGCCCCACTCCTTCTGCTCTCATTAACCTTTGTGCCCTTGGTAACTCTTCATCCTTTAGTGCCACCCTCGCGGCCATTCTTGCTCTGGTAGTCGCCCTGACTACGGTCATCAATTCCTCAGCGGTCCTCTCTTCATTCTCATCAGGATCCTCCACGAAATCCTCCTCAGCAACAATCCCTTCTGGAATAACATCCTCAACCGCAACATTCTCAATATGAATCTCATCCGGTCCCTCGTTAGGGTACTCTATCGGATTCACAATTTGATCTCCAACATTTAATAAAACATCCTCATGCTGATGCTCCTGAACCTCAGGGTTCGGTGCCCCGCTGCCCTATACGAGAACGAACTATGTTACTATCATAATATTTATAAGGGTTCCCGTAAGGGTTTTAACTGTCAGTACTACGTTAGGTAGCCCGACTATGAACTTGGCAAGAGTTCTTATTATCTTAGTAAACTTGTTATCTTAACGTCACATCATCTCTGAGGTTTATAACGCTTGGCTCTGATACCATTTCTGGAACACCCCCAAATCCGGGGTCCGGGATTCGGGTTGTCACGAGTTCCATTTCCCTTATCAATACTTAATCTTAACAGTCAACCAACTACTGAGTACTGTGACCCCACAATATACACACACACACACCACAAGTTATAGTCTCAGAGATGAATGCCAAAAATAACACAAGTCATTATATTCCACAATTATAAACCGTTACACCTTAAAAGGGTTTCTGAATAATTTACATATTCCTTGCCATTATTACAATTCATATTATACATAAGTCTGGTTCATCAATAGTTGAAAACCTAGCCTATTGGTAGCTCCTACCTCAGCTACGGTGACATCAACGCTTCCAGAAAACTGCAGAACGTTTCCTAACCGCTTGCGAATTGGAAGCTTGGTCGTGTTCATCTTTTCTATCTGTTATTGTGTGATGAAAGAAGAAAGCAAGGGTGAGCAACAAGCCCACCAAAATAATATGTATAATGATTAATAATATATGAGCATTCTCATAGTACTCATGAAAGTCTTGGTCAAAAGAAATGAACCAAGCTGATATCTTAACGCGACCAAGTCGCAAAATATTCAGTATATATATACATATATATACTTTTCACAATATTTGAAATCCTCTGACATGTATAACATCTACAGAGTTCCAGTTTATAACTGTATAAAAATATCGTTGCAAGGTGATCTCATATATCTAACCTTGTCTCAACGTTTTTCTGAAAATCTTTGACATGCACAAGATAATCATTTACTAGATATAAGTTTAAAAGATGAAGTTACAAGATACTCCAATATACTTATATCTTTTCCGAATACTACTTGAACTACCACCATTCAAGTTATAATTAGTTTCAAAGTTCATCACACTGATGAGACTACAAGATAAGACTTGGATAGATTCAATCTTTGAAATATCATTATAAATAATGAAGTTACGAGATACTTCATTAAGTCCCGATATATATACACCTATATATATACATTTCATACACTCCTTGAAAACCTCTGTTATGAAAATTATAAACAGAGTTGTAATATCCAATGAATTTGGAAAGGAGAAAACCTTGGCATAAACCTGATATCTTGCTGATCAGGCAAAGATACCAATAAGTAACCTTTTCTACTGTAGATGGATAAATTCCTCGCTTGTCATCACCCTGGCCGCATTAGGACCTCGCGCTAGACCGTTACCCGGCCACTCACGCGTGGATGGACTATCACCCAGCCTCTTACACCTTCATAGACCGTACCCCGTCCTGTCGCTTATGCCGACTCAATCAGATGGACTTACTTCCCGAACATTGGGCAAGTAATCAAATTATTTTCTCAAAACAGCAACCATGTTGCGAATATAAAATACACCACAGAGCCGGATCTCTTAGATTTTTGAGCGAGTATTCAAGTCCCCTTTGAAAGGAAGAGCTTAAATTTGAAAACGAGTTTTGGGATCCGCTCTAACTTTTAAAATCATTTTGAAGACTCGAAAACATTTTTAAGAATGTTTGGAGTAATGTTGATTTATGTTTGGAGTAATGTTGATTTAATAAAATAAATCAGTCCCAATATATAAGAAAAAAATCTGAATATTATTATTTAAATAATATTCCCATAAAGAATAATCTTTATAAAAATAATTGAAGTAGAAGTTTTAAAACTCATACTTGAAATGAATAATAAATAACCAAAGATATACTTATACGAAAGTACGATCTTTATTTGAATAATCGAAAATAAGTTTGATTATCGAAACATTATTCTTTAATAAAATAAAGAATATTATTTAATAAATAAGCGGAATCATAAGTCCTCGAATGAATATTCAAAATAATATTCATTAAATAAAATAAGCGGAGTCATAAGTCCTTGAATGAATATTCAAAATAATATTTATTAAATAAAATAAGCGGAGTCATAAGTCCTCGAATGAATATTCGAAATAATATTCATTAATTAAAATAAAGTTATCGAATAAAACTTATTCGATTAATAGTTTTGAAAACTATATCTATATATATGTAAATATATATATAATATACTCGGGAACATCGCCTCCCGATTTTAGAAAATGTTCACCTTTGGGTCCCCTATACTAAGGGTATACGCAACTACTGCTTATCTCTAACATATGTATTATGCAACTTATAAGCATTTGAATCAACAATTAGATATCAAGATTACGAAATAAGCATGCATATATACCATATCAACATGCTCCAATATATCGCAAGATTTGCTAATAACAATCATGCATTTATCACAAGATAATGCATATACATATATACATCACAACAACAGTATAACGGGTAGAAAACTTGCCTGAGCGACTGGGGGTGGTAAAAGTCTTGGGATGAGTCTGGTAACCTATAAACCACATATAAGTTGGAATTAAACCAAAGTCGCTTAAGAATCTATACTTTAACCAATTAGACTCTAACGCTCGCTTTGCGCTTAATGATTCTCTTAAGTCGCTCGAGTACCCTCGGTTCCATCATTTTTAATAAATTAACCATTAAGAGTTTTAAGGCGATTCTTTCGCGAGTGCCTTACCAACTGCCTAATACACTTTACATAAATGTTTCATACTCAAATTAGTCATTTAAGGTCTTTAACCAATGTTTCAAAATAAGGCGAGGGGTAATGGTTCGTTCGCGAAACGCCGTTACTTAAAACGGTCGTTTCTCCTAAACCGTACATCGGATTCAAACGAACCACATATGAAAACGAAGCTCGTAACATGAACTATCTAATAATGGCAGTGGTCAAAATCTAACAGTGAGTTCTCGGGTCCTGATGTTAAGAACAAAACAGTCTAAAGTAAATCGGACATTACGACGGCTATGTTTACGCGATTACGAATTTTTATCCTACTCCAAATCAACCACCCATCAACCACAATTCAACCATACAACCAAACTCCATACATACAATGCTACAACAGCCCCAACAACTCAATATTTCCAAATTTATACTACTTCCCAACATGAACTAAAAGCTTTACTTAAGTTCTTTAACTAATCAACAAGATTTACAACTCCAAACACATCACAAAACCAACACATCTCTAAATACTCAATAATCAATCTTCTCATGAACCATACTAAACACAAAAGCTCTAAATATACAAAAGTAGGGCTAGGGATTGAGATTATACCTTCCTTGGTGAGTCAAAGTAACTAAGGAGCTTGGAATCACCCTTGAAAGTCCTTACCAAAGCTTAATCTAAACAAAAACTCAAGAACAAAATTTTTAGTTCTTGAAAAACACTATTCACCCTCTTCTTCCATGAATTTTAGGAAGAGATTGTGAAGGAATTTGAAGCTCAAACTTATAGGATAGCTATATCTATGCATAAGGAATCTTAGATAATTACCTCACTAATTAATGAAGCTTGGAACTTGGATTTTGGTTTTTTTCTTCTTGAAATGGAAAAGAGGTCGAGAGCTTTAACTTGAAATGGGAAGTCAACTTGTGTTTTTGGTGAAATGATTTGTTGGTTGGTTGTTTTTGCTTTTGTTTTAATTATTTACCTTTTAACCATGGTGATTTTTGTGTGGCTTGAAATCAACCACATCTCCTTCTCTTTTGGTCATGCTTAGGTCATCAATCCTATGTCATCTTCCCATGCTTGTCCTCTTCTTATAGGTTTGATGACATCATCCTCACTAACCTCTTTGATTAGCTTCTAATTACTTGGCTAATGACCGCTGATCTGTTATACGGTTCGCTTAACTTTCATTTTCGTTTATCGTTTGAGGGATCATACCCGGGATCTTATTACTTGGGTTTACTTAACCTTTCTCAATACATTATATTTCTTTTATGATCCTCTCTTATAATCCTTGAATTTAAATCCTTTTTATCCTGTTACCTTATACTCAATTCTTTCGGTATCTGGTGGATTGTCGGGAAAAATCAAAGTGTTTGAATTTGGATTCTGACGATCTTTACATACACTTATATATCATATAGAGTACTAATAAGATCTCAGAATAACAATAAAAGAACCCCTACATAGTGTGGCATGAAAAGTTTTCATATTCAGCATAATCGGCAAAAACACTATTCATAAGGGTTACAAAAAGGTTCAAAATTTTGGGGTTATTACAGTGGATGTGTGAGGATGCCGGAGACGAGTTCTCTGGCGAACCCGTCACTTTCCGGCGGGCTAAACTACAAAATTACAGTTTAGTCCCTGAACTTTTGGGGACGATGAAGTTCAGTCCCTGCACTTTCCAGAGTTTTCAGGAATTGGATTCATGTTTTAAAATATTTGAAAATCATATTTTCTATTTATTTTAATTACAGAAATTCATTTTTAATTATTAAAAATTCTAAAAATTATTATTTTAATTCCAAAAATTATTTTTAATTCAAAAATAAATTTGAATTAATTAGTTAATTAATTTTAGTTAATAATTAATTAATTAATTGGTCAATTAATTTGAAAATTAATTGATTTAATTAATTATTAATTGATTTTAATTAATTATTTAATTAGATTTAATTATTTATTTTTGATTTAAAAATTTCGAAAAATAGTTTCGAGCTTTAAAATATTATTCTAAATTATTTTCAAGGCTCGATAATTATTATAAAATTATTTTGAAGCAAGAATCGGCCAACCGAACCATGTTTATTGTTTCAAAAATGGTTCAGCAACCCGTTTAAATTCCGAAAAATGTTTAAAAATCCATATTAAGTCTCTGAAAAATCCTTTTAACATCAAACTTTCTTTGAAAAGTATTTTCAATCAAATATCTTATGTGTTATGTGTTATATGTGCATTGATTAACATGCTAAATGCATATGTGTACGTTATAGACCTGTTTTGATCGTATCTTTCAATCTATAAATCGGATTTGGGTAAAACGAAGGGTAGATAGAAGCTTATATCGAGTAGGATCATATGAGTTGAGTATTGATAGATACTTATGCTATGTGAGCAGAAGAAGCAAGGCGTAGGAAAGGGAAGCAAGTAGTTGAGGAATAAAAGGTTGTGATTGAAAGCTAGTAGAGTGTAGTAAGCTAATACAAGGCAAGAGTTCTGAACTTTCTCGAGATATACTGTGAATAGTTGATAGTTCTATTTTATATTGAAAGTGCTTTGAAGCACTGAATCCTAAACCTTGATTCCAGTTATTCATCTTTGAGCCGTAAACCTTATTCTTTCTGAACCATTGATTATTGAATACCCGAATATGAACCACAGATATACGATACTACTCCACAAATACATACAAACTAAATACTGAACACTGAACCAGGATTACTTACATACTCAAACCATTGTACCTTATACATTGAAAGACCAAATCCTTGTAACTCTGAAACTTTGATTCTTTTGTTATCCAATTATTTCACCACCTGATAGCCATTCTTTGTAATTGCCATATTGTTTCCGTGTGAAGATTGAAACCATCTCATGATTGGAAATCCAATGTTGTTTATGATTGTTTATTACTTTACATTGTTTATTCAGATATTGTGATAGAATTGGATTGTTTTATAAAATTGTGGACCAGATTCGTGGTCAGACCAGATTGGTGGTCAATTAGGCCAATGTGTGCCTTGGATCCAGTAATTTGAGCAAAGCTGTGTGCCTTGCTCGGGGTTAGTGCGTGACTGATCAGCAGCCTAACCTTTGTTTTTAAAATGAAAATCTAATATCCAATTCTAAATCATTATTCATTATTCACTTGATACCTTAACTCATTTCACTTGATCATTATTTATTCTCAGTATTTTCAATATGACTTGCTGAGCTAGTTAGCTCATTTGTGTGATTTTGTTTATACTCTTTTCCAGTTAAGAAGGAACCGGTTGGTAGTAAGGATCCCCAATCCAGTGCGAGAGCTAGGATTCCAGGTTGATCGGAATAAGCTAGCTAATGGCTTTTGGAATAGTTTAAGTTTGTGAAGTTTGTAATAATGTTTAATATTCAGTTGTAAGTTTAAATAGTTGGGATTTGGGCGTTTGTAATATAAGTGTGTGTGTGTGTGGCTTGTGTGCATATTTTAACCTGTTGCGATCCGTGATATTTAGTAAGTAGGGTCACTGCATATTATTATTACCTTTATTATTGTTATAAGCAGGTTATGAATAAGGTATGTGTGTGGACCCCAAACTTCTGGCTCAGGTTTGGAGGGCGCCACAAAATCATGTCTACTATCTTTTGAAAGCACTTTATGGACTGAACCAAGCACCTAGAGCCTGGTATCACACTTTATCAAAGTTTCTTTTGGAAAATCACTTCACAAGAGGTACTGTTGATAAAACTTTATTCTTTAGAAATGTTAATGGCTTCAGTATACTTGTTCAAATTTATGTAGATGATATTATATTTGGCTCTACAGATGAAAAACTTTGCAAAAAGTTTGCCAAATTAATGCAAAGTAAGTATGAAATGAGCATGATGGGAGAACTAACTTACTTTCTTGGTCTGCAAGTTAAGGAAGTTAGTGATGGAATATTCATTAGTCAAACTAAATACATTTATGATCTTTTAAAGAAGTTTGATCTAATGGATTGCACATCTGCAAAATCTCTTATGACCACTGCAACTAAGCTTGAATTAAACACTACTGAAAAGTCTGTGGACATTTCAAGCTATAGGGGCATGGTTGGATCACTTATGTACTTAACAACTAGTAGGCCAGATATAATATTTGCTACTTGTCTTTGTGCTATATTTCAGGCTAATCCTAGAGAATCTCACCTAGTAGATATTAAGAGAATTTTCAGATATCTCAAGGGAACACCAAAACTTGGCATTTGGTACCCTAGAGATTTCAGTTTTGATCTAACTGGTTATTCAGATGCAGATTATGCAAGTTGTAGAATAGACATAAAAAGTACAATAGGAACCTGTCAATTTCTAGGGAACAAGCTTGTGTCCTGGTTCAGTTAAAAGCAAAATTCAGTTTCTGCTTCTACAGCTGAAGCCGAATATATTATTGCTGGTAGTTGCTGTGCACAGATTTTGTGGATGAAAAACCAATTGTTGGACTATGGTCTACAAGTGGATAGAATTCCCATTTTTTGTGACAACACAAGTGCAATTACTATCACTGAAAGTCCGGTGCAGCATTCAAGAACAAAGCACATATACATCAAGTACCACTTCATAAGGGAACATGTGATGAATGGTACCGTGGAACTTCATTTTGTTCCAAGTGAAAAGCATCTTGCAGACATATTTACCAAGCCACTTGATGAATCCACCTTTTCAAGGTTGGTAAGTGAGTTAGGTATGCTTAATTATTCTTGAATCATTTCAGATATTTTGCAAGTTGTTATGCAGCCAGAAATTTAATTGATTTTTCTAATATGGATGGAATTTTGGCTAAGTCAAAATTTACATCCCGACGGATGTTCATTATCCATCGAGTTTGGTCATCCGTCGGTATATTAGTTTTTAAGAAAAATCAATTACTTTTCTGGAATATTTTATAACTCGATGGATAACTGATTTATCTTCATCCGTCGAATTATCTCAATCCTAGCCGTTAAATCTCTGAACATTATCCATCGAGTATACTTACAGTTTATAAGTATGACACAACGGATAAGTGACAGAATTTTTACAGTTTATTCATTTTTAAACGGCTATTTTAGGAAATTTTCATTGGTCACTTTATTTTAATTTATTATTTTTGACAGTTTATTTCTGAGATAGAATAAAAGCAGAATTCATTTTTATTCTACTCTTTTATCACTCTCAAGATTCAATTGCTTCAACTTCTTTCTTCCTCAAAAGCAAATACTTTCTCTGTAAATTTCCAAATCTCTAACAATGGCACCAGTCGTCAAAATCATGTCTCAAACTAGATATATCTACGAAAAGAATAACTTCACAGCTCTAGTGAACAAGGAGATTCAAAAGTCTGAAGATTACCACAAAATGATGGATTTTATGAAAGGCTATAAACTCAACTATGCTATGTTGGAATCTCCCACCATCTACTGTGAGGTTGTAGAGGAGATATTGTAATGACTGTAAATATTATGATATTATAAATCTATGATGTGGCATTTCTGTGCATTATTGTGAGTACATAAATTGGTATAATGCCAGATTAAATTTTTAAAGTTTTATGTACATTAAAATCTAATTAAATTATATTTTTATGTGGTTTGTTATAGGAGTATTATTATAAAGAAAATTCTTTTAAAAATTCTTTTTATTAAATTTATTGAAAATACTTTTATAAAATTTTTAAAATCTTAAAGTAATTTATGGTGTAATTTTTGTGATTTATGGAATTGTACTTTATTTATTAAAATTCATTCTTTTTAAGCATATTTTTAATTCTAGAAAAATGATTACTAGAGTACTAATGTGCCCTTGCATGCAAAATTCTTTATAAATGAGACCAAGGATAGGATTGGCATTTCCAAGCCCACTCACTCATTTTGACCAAGTAAAATACCCATGTGCCCTTGCATGCAATAGTGTTTAAGCTTATAGAAAGGGCATAGGAGTCATTTCTCCATTCTACTACCATATTAACACAACAAAATCCAAAACACAAGTCACATTCTCTCATTTTGCACACCACTTCACTCACTCTCTCCCCTTTTTCCTCCCTCTCGGTCGAAGCCTCCCCACCCCCCTCTTCTTTCATTTTTTTTCTTTCCTCTTCAAACACTTTGATCATAGAGCTAGTTCCCTCATATTCTCACCTTTATACTTGAATATTTAGCTCATAAAAGGTATGTTTAACTATGTGTTGATGTGTTTTTATAGCCAAGATTTAGGCCTTGAATTCTCATGGATTTAAGGACTAAAATAATAAGGGCTTAAAGATATGGACTTGATATGATCTTGGAGGAGTATTTTTACTTTAATATTCCAAGTCATAATCTTGTTCATAGCATTTGGCAATGATTTATTAAAAGAGCCC
This sequence comes from Apium graveolens, assembly GCF_009905375.1. Taxonomy (NCBI): domain Eukaryota; kingdom Viridiplantae; phylum Streptophyta; class Magnoliopsida; order Apiales; family Apiaceae; genus Apium; species Apium graveolens. Next base: position 99,488,879 of record NC_133657.1, on the reverse strand, counting down.
AATGTATATGGTTGATTCTTTAGAAATTTCTATGAAAATGACTTTGCATGTTGCTTATAAACCATTTTGCTTCAAAAATGATAAGATATGATGTTTAAACTCTTGAATTCTATGCATATCTTCAAGTATATTAAGGCGGGTCGACCCATGTTCTTTGGGACCCGACTGTCGACCCGATGACCCGGAAGTTTTGACCCGGTTTTGATCTTCAAAAACCTGATATCCAGTTCTGTTTCTTGTTTCTGAATTCTTAATTAATTAATTATATTTTATAAAATCAAAAATCAGATTTTAATAATTCTAAAAATCTAATAAAAATTAGATTTAAATTCTGAGAAATATTAATAATAATTTCTAAATTATTTTATTAATTTAGAAATTAGAAATTAGTTATTTAATTAATTATTTAATTATTTATCTAATTATTTATTAGTTATATAATTAATTAATAATTAGGTAATTAATTAATAAATAAGGATTAAAAATAATTGATTAATATGAATAATAATTCGTTAATTAGTTGAATACTGCGAGAATCGCGGGTAGATCGTATTTATACGAGTAGTTGCTCGTTAAGTTAGATTATGATTCGAGTGATAATTTTTTATTCGATAAATAATGTATCAATTAGTTGTATTAATTATTTATTTATGAATAATCGATCTAATCGAGTAAGTAATAATAAATTGTAAATAATTGTAATAAATTATAAATAAATCCTAATAATTAGGGATTAATTATTTTAAAATACAATAATTATTAATTAATTATTTAAAATATAATATAATTATAATTATTTATTTATAATTAACTATTAATTAAATCTTATTTAATTCATAATAATTAAACCGTTAGTCCAATTTGAGCGAAACGAAGACCCCTAGACTCAGAAGAATGAAACAAATCCAATAAAAATAATTGTAAATCATAATTTCTTCCGAAAGAGAGTGGTCTTGTGGTAGTTAATTGTTTATAGGCCCTATTAGGGGTAGAATCGAGTCAAGTAAATACTGAAAAATTATAATAAAATCAAATAGGGTTAGTTAATACATGTTTGAGTCTAGTATCGATTCTAAAAATATTTATAAGTCTAAAAATTAATTATGTGTCTTATGTGCTATGTGCTTTATGTGATTATGTGAACCATACGTGCTATATAATTATATGTGTATATATGCGAGTCAGATAGAAACGCATGGGTAAAGTGATAGGGTTGCGTAGTATCAATTCGAGATACGCGTATGTAGTAAGTTATCTAAACAATTATCTTTGTATGATTCATCCAGTATTAGCAAGGCCGATCAAGCAGGAGACCGAAGGCGGTGAGTGAACCAGGTTAAGTACGCGCAAGGCAAGTTTTTCCCCTATTCTAAATTCAGAATAGTGAATTATACCCCATTTTTTTCATATCAGTTACACTTTGTTAATTCTTGTTCATATACACTGTTACACAATTATTGATTCTTGTTTCTATTTCATTTCGATTCTTGATTTCTCTCAATTTATTGAATCCCTATTCATATCCCAATACTTCTACCCTTGTTATATATACTCTGATATATCCTGATATTGGGATACATCAAAAGTATTCCGATTGTTCCGGATGCTAAACTTTGGACTGGATGGTTACGATACGGGCTGGGATTTTACTCAGACCTTTAATTAATAGGCCATAGTTTCCTGAGTTCTCCTTATGTTGGTTGGGTCTATACAATTGGGTATAGATCCGCACTGTATCTTGACTGATCAGCTGGTTATAGTGCATATGTTGGTTCTTGTTTCCAGTCTTGTTCATTTGGCACTCGCCAGTGTTGGCAAATTATTATCCTATATAGATACAGATGGTTGTTCAAACCAGCAGATTATCGATTCCTTTATTCTTCTCTCTTTATACTATATATATTGTTGTAGGCTTGTTGAGAAATTTTGGCTCATCCCCTTTTATTGTATTCCTATTGTTTTACAGTTAAGGTAGAGAATGAAAACCATCAGAACCCGCGTAGTCAAGAAGCGAGTCAAGCAGCGGGACCCTCTTATACCAGGAGTGTTCATCCCTATCCCCGAAGAGAGTTTTGAGTTACCAGATCAGGTGTAACAGGATAAGTAATATTATGGTTTGAATAAAAGTTGTGTGGTAAGAATGTAGATAGAATAAAGTTTTGTAATAAAGAGAGTTCTTGAGACAGATTGTTTTTATTTAGGTTTGTAATAAAGTTAGGGTGTCGTTCTTGTTTTCAACTCTTAACCTTAAAAGATCCTGAGTAGCAGTAGTTCGGGATAATTATTATATTCGTATTCCACTTGTGTAGGTTTAGTTTGTAGTTGTTATTAATAATTCTCCAAATCTATACCCCGGATTTGGAGGGTGTTATAGAAGTTATATGCTAAATTTTCGAAGTGTGAATTTTGGTTACGAGAAGTTCAGTTTCTAGGACACATTGTCAGTAGGGAAGGGATTCGAGTTGATCCAGCAAAGATAGAAGCTGTAATGAACTGGGAGATGCCGAAGACCCCAACCGAAGTTAGAAGTTTCATGGGATTGGCCGGATACTATCGAAGATTTGTGAAATATTTTTCTAAGATTGCGGTACCATTGATGAAATTGACCCGAAAGAATGAGAAGTTTGAATGGACGGAGAAATGTAAAAGGAGTTTTCAAGAATTAAAGTAAAAGTTGGTTACTACTCCAGTGTTAGCTTTGCCAGATGATAAAGGAGATTTTGTGATATTCAGTGATGCGTCACACAAAGGATTGGGTTGTGTTGTAATGCAGCATGGGAAGGTGATAGCCTACGCGTCAAGACAACTTAAGCCTCACGAACAAAGATACCCAACTCACGACTTGGAACTGACTGTAATTGTATTCGCTTTGAAGCTGTGGAGACATTACCTTTATGGAGAGAAATGTGAGATATATACGGATCACAAGAGCCTGAAGTATATTTTCACTGAGAAGGAATTAAACATGAGGCAACGAAGATGGTTGGTGTTGATTAAGGACTACGATTGCACAATCAATTATCATCCCGGAAAAGCGAACATAGTAGCAGATGCTTTGAGTCGCAAGGAGAGACTGAATATGTTAACCATGGCCCAAGAGTTATCAAAGGAATTTGAGAAGATTGAAATTGAGATTCGAGCTCCAAGTGCACCTACAGAAATGATTTGTACGTTGACTTTTCAACCAGAATTATTAGGAAAGATCAAGAAGTGTCAAGAAGAAGTAATGAATGAAAGGATGAATGAGTTGACCGGAGAAGAGATTTGCACTCAAAAAGACAACCAAGGAATTCTAAGATTTTCATCTAAAATTTGGATACCGAATGTGGAAGAATTGAAGAACGAGATTTTGAAGGATGCTCACAAATCAAAATTTTCTATTCACCCAGGAAGCACAAAAATGTATCAAGATTTGAAACAGAACTTTTGGTGGCCGGATATGAAGAAGGAGATTGCTCAATGGATTAGTAAGTGTTACACGTGTCAAAGGGTAAAATCCGAACATCAGAGACCGAGTGGACTAATTCAGCCCTTAGAAATACCTGAATGGAAGTGGGAGCACATTGCAATGGACTTTATAGTTGGATTACCAATGAAAAAATCTAATCATGACGCTATTTGGGTAATAATCGATCGATTGACTAATTCAGCTCATTTTTTACCGATTAACGAGAGATTCTCAATGGACAAGTTGATTCATATGTATCTTAAGGAAATTGATACTCGCCATGGAGTTCTAGTATCCATTGTGTCGGATAGAGACCCTCGTTTTAACTCTAGATTTTGGAAGCAATTCCAAGAACATTTGGGAACTCGACTCAAGATGAGCACTGCCTATCACCCACAGACGGATGGACAGAGTAAGTGCACGATCCGGACCATAGAAGACATGTTGAGATCTTGTGCCTTAGACTTTAAAGGAAATTGGGATGATCACCTACCTTTAGTAGAGTTTTCGTATAACAATAGCTTTCATGCCAGTATTGGAATGCCCCGTACGAAGCTCTTTATGGAAGAAAGTGTAGATCACCCATATATTGGGCCATATGTTGGGATGAAGTCGGAGAACGAAAGGTAATTGGCCCCGAACTGATTCAGCAAATGAAAGAAGTGGTAGATTTGATTCGAAATCGATTGATCGCGGCTCAGGATAGACAATGAAAGTATGCTGATCCGCGCAGAAGGAATGTAGAGTATGAAATGGGAGAAACCGTTCTGTTTAAAGTGTCGCCATGGAAGGGATAACTAGATTTGGAAAGAAAGGAAAGTTGAGTCCAAGATTTGTCGGACCTTTTGAGATTTTGTGTAAAGTTGGAAAAGTGGCGTACGAGTTGGCTTTACCACCTCAAGTGCAACACATTCATAACGTTTTTCACGTAACATTACTTAAGAAGTTCAGCCCCGACACCAAATGTATCATAGAGAATGAACCAGTGGAGATTGAGCCAGATTTATCTTATGTCGAACAACCTGTTGGCATTCTAGATAGAAAGGATAAAGTGTTAAGGAATAAGATAGTTCCTTTAGTTAAAGTTTTATGGAGAAATCCCAAAGTTGAAGAGTCAACATGGGAATTAGAAAGTGATATGATAGATAAGTATCCTCATCTGTTTGCTTAGATTCTGGGGACAAAATCCTTAAAGGGGGGAAGGTTGTAATGACTGTAAATATTATGATATTATAAATCTATGATGTGGTATTTGTGTGCATTACTGTGAGTACATAAATTGGTATAATGCTAGATTAAATTTTTAAAGCTTTATGTGCATTAAAATCTAATTAAATTATATTTTTATGTGGTTTATTATAGAAGTATTATTATAAAGAAAATTCTTTTGAAAATTATTTTTATTCAAATTTCTTGAAAATACTTTTATAAAATTTCTAAAATCTTAAAGTAATTTATAGTGTAATTTTTGTGATTTATGGAATTGTACTTTATTTATTAAAATTCATTCTTTTTAAGCATATTTTTAATTCTAGAAAAATGATTACTAGATTATTAATGTGCCCTTGCATTCAAAATTCTTTATAAAAGAGACCAAGGATAGGATGGCCATTTCCAACCCCACTCACTCATTTTGACCAAGTAAAATACCCATGTGCCCTTGCATGCAATAGTGTTTAAGCTTAAAGAAAGGGCATATGAGTCATTTCTCCATTCCACTACCATTTTAACACAACAAAATCCAAAACACAAGTTATATTCCCTCATTTTGCACACCACTTCACTCCCTCCCTCCCCTTTTTCCTCCCTCTCGGCCGAAGCCTCCCCACCCCCCTCTTCTTTCATTTTTTTTTCTTTCCTCTTCAAACACTTTGATCAAGGAGCTAGTTTCCTCATATTCTCACCTTTATACTTGAATATTTAGCTCATAAAAGGTATGTTTAACTATGTGTTGATGTATTTTTATAGCCAAGATTTAGGCCTTGAATTCTCATGGATTTAAGGACTAAAATCATAAGGGCTTAAAGATATGGACTTGATATGATCTTGTAAGAGTATTTTTACTTCAATATTCCACGTCATAATCTTGTTCATAGCATTTGGCAATTATTTATTAAAAGAGCCCAATGTATATGGTTGATTCTTTAGAAATTTCTACGAAAATGACTTTGCATGTTGCTTATAAACCATTTTGCTTCAAAAATGATAAGATATGATGTTTAAACTCTTGAATTCTATGCATATCTTCAAGTATATTAAGTTTTAAGACTTGAATGTTAATTAAGCCCTTGAATGTTGAGATTTTCCTTTGCATGTTGATTTACAAGTATTTTTAGACTAGGAACCATACTTGATTGCTATGAGCTTTGATACTTGATTTTTATGAGATGCATGCAACGAATTTTATGTTAAAATGATAGATTAATTATTTCATGGCTAGAAGAGATTAAAATCAGTAGGGATAAAGTATTTAACCAAAATATATAACTCGAGTTTTTGGCTTAAAACCCGAGATCATGATAATAGTATTGTAGTTGATCTTTTAACCTCTTGATACATGATTTTTGCAAGTTGCATGCCATGTTTCCCTTGATTAAATGCTAGTTTAAAATGTATATGATGATAGGAGCATAAAATCAGTAGGTGTCATGATATTTCCATGCATGTGTAGTTCGAATTATTGCTTTAAAAATGACTAAGCAATGGCTTGTCTTGTAGGTGTTACCTTGCATATCGTTATAATTGATTGCTTGTTAAATAAATTGTAAATCAACCTTGTGCACTATATGTCAGTAGGTGTTAGCATGATATTAGGTTTGGTTGGTTTGTTCATTGGTTTTGATGGTTAAGAAAGGAGTTAAGGTGGGAGGGACGCATTAGTCCTATTTGGACATATTTTTTTTTGCACTAGAAGTGTAGGTCATTTTAGGTATGCATTTTTGAGGCATTGTTAGGCCCCAGTTCAGTGTAGTTAGGACTTGGTATGTACTTGAGTCCAGAAGCTTTAGATTGGGTAGAATCATGCATTTGGTTAGGTGCACATGCACAAAACCGAGAGGAACTCAAAACATGGCAGATTTGGTAAAAGTCCATATTTGACCCATTATAACCATGTTTTAGTATAGAAATTCATTGGGACTTGGTTTATAATAGTATAAATAAGTCTTAGGAAGCTTAGCAAGTCATTAAAATCAATAATTGAACAATTTAAGTGAGTTTTAAGTTGGTAAAAATAAGGCAGTTTGGAAACCAGGGAAGGCAGATTTATGTCAACTTCCACTTGAGACCTAGGGAGGCCCAAGTGAGGTTTTTGAGTCATTCCAACTCTAAGAGTTAGTTTAGAGTCTTAGGAACCTCAAAGAGTTAGTTTGGAGTGAAGGCCCAAGGTGGAGATACCTCATTTCCACCAAAACACCCGAGAGTCACCATAAGAGTTGCATTAGGAAGCCTATGAGGAATGCATTGTGTTTAAGTGCTTTATGAGTGAGGCCTTGATGTCAAGTCAAGTTTTGGAGTTGCATTATGTCATAAGAGTCTGTAGAAATCATAATTAAGTGAAGGCCCAAGGTCGAAATGTATATTTGTGTCAAGGCACACAAGTGGTGCCAAGGATTGCATCCAGGAAGAGTTTAGAACATGCATTAGTTTTGTGAGTCATTGTTAGTGAGGCCTAAGTGTGCCTTACTAATTTTAGGATAAGTTGTGGCCTGTAAAAGAAGACTAATAGTATTAATCATAATTTTTGTGTGTTACATGGTTATGTGCATAAGGATCTAAAATAGTGAATAGAGTATAAGTATGTACTCTTAACTAAATGTCATATTGCCATAATTTCATGTTATGTGGATTATGTGAAGCATATATCATTTGAAATTAAGTGTGTTAAGTGTATATATATATATATATTTATATGTGTGTGTATATATATAATGTACGTGAAAGGGTAGTTAGCAAAAGTTGTGACGAGGATACTATTTATTATAGGTTCAAGTAGGAGGCCAGGAAAGGAGCCCCTAGACGATCCCATTCAAGTACTCAGTAAGCGTAGTTCAGGCAAGTGAACTCTCAACTATTCTTTATAATTTTGTTTCTTGTGATTGAACACCCTGCGAAAGTATGATTATTATTTAAAAACATTTACTAGTCCCTACATCACTCAATAATTGGATCTTGAACTTAGTTAATCGCTTCCATACTTAAATTGACCCCTTTTCCTCATATCTCTGTGAATACCCCCTACAAATAGTTCCTTAATATATCCAGTGGAACCTAAAACCCTCATACATTAGATTCATTTCCTTTGGAAACCCATACACTATTATCATCCTCTCATTCAAACCTTGTCTTTTCCCCTTGTTATATTATCCTTGATCAAGAACCCCTTTTTAATTGAAATGAGTTATTAAAAAAGAATTGAATGATATAATAAGACTGAGGCGCCAGTTACTGTTAAAGTTTTAAAACCTCAGTAGCAGGGAGTCTGATGATTTTATATGGCCAATGTGTGCCGAGGATCCTCAATGGTTGTGAATCACTTGTTGTGTGGTTCAGAGCTTTGATGTGGGCTGATCACCCCTCATTGCTTATAGCGCTGTGTGATTTCAATTCCATTCACTTGTTAAATCTTGAACTTTACTTGACAAATTTATATTGTTGATTTACCTTCTGTTATTGTTTTATTGAGCATATGATGAACTGTTGTACCCTATTATTCACTTGCTGAGCGTTTTGCTCATTAATATTGTTATTGATGTTATCCCTTCAGTTAAGCCCGAAGATGCCACGTTTCAAGCAGACCGCGCGTAAGAATTGTGGTGGTTCAGGGTATGCATACCGTCAGATGTTGGAGCAGGTAGGGAACTGGATTTTCCCTAAGGTTTAGAGAACTTTTGGGAATTTAAGATTTGTAGATGTATTTGACCTTGGATATTAGACTTTTTATTATTAGTTGTTTAGATGTTGTTCAAACTCTTACCTGTGGATTCGGGGACTTGGATTTATGGTTCTGTAATATTAATTAACTAGCTGTAATCCTTTACTGCTTTGTTTATCTCTATTATTGCTAGTTAGTATTAGTGGGTCCGTCACAGTTTTGGTATCAGAGCCACAGGTTGGAGTCACTGAACAACATAGGATAAATGAATATAAGATAGGAATTTAGAGAATAGGATGAACTTAGATCATTTGGATTTTTGGGGCGTTAGAATCTATAGGTTTTCCGACCCTTTTATTTATAACCGCGTATATATATAACTGATTGTTAGGCATCATCTTCATCGACTCCCGGATTCCCTTCTACTCTGTCATTCTCCCTGTATGAGCAGATGGTAATTATGGTTGATCGACTGGAAGGCGAGAACGTGAATCTTCGGCGTAGGGTGGATCAGTTGTACCGCGAGAACTTTAATAACGAGCCCAACCGACCCCGACTGATAGCCAGACTTGAGGAGATCATCCAGATGGCTGAGGACTGATTGGCATTGATGATTCCACACCGTAAGAGAGAGAGAGAGAGTCAGATTGCTCTTACCACCAGACGAGCTCCTCCGAGTGATTAGCCGTCTCCGTGCCCCTGTTCCCCCATCACCATCCCCTTAGACTATCATATAGTCTACCTATCTCTTGCGTTGTTGTTGATTAATACTTTAATTTCCATTTGTACCTTGTACCCGAATTTTTTCGAGAAGACTTTATTTGCACTTTATTTCCTGTTTGTACTCTATTTCACACTTTTCATTCGAACAACTGTTAACTTCGCACTTTGATTTTTCTGTGATATTGCCATCTCATTACCATGTTATATACTTGCTTAGATAAAAATATTTGAGTGAATTATGTTGACCTCTTTTAATGTCTAATCTTTTTCCTAAGATATATCATGAATAACATCTCAATGCTTAATATTTACCCTTACTATAACTTGTCTATGCAATTATTAAACTGTGAATAAACCTTTCTTGTCTACATTCAGAATCATGCCTCCTGGTAGAGCTCGCAATACCAATACCAGGGATCATGAAGATCCACCACCCAACTTGGCTCAACTTATGCAAATACTTCACCAACAATCTGTTACCCTTTCTCAACAACAACAACTTCTTCAGCAACAACTTCAACAACCACCTCTACCACCACCAACCCCTACAACTTTCAAATCGTTCCAAGCTGTGAAACCACCATAGTTTTGTGGAACTCAAGACCCTGTAGAAGCTCAATCTTCGCTTAAAGAGATGGAGAAATCTTTCACGCTAGCTGTTGTTAGGGAAGAAACAAAGGTCGATTATGCGTCTTATTTTCTGAAAGGCGAAGCGAACTATTGGTGGGAGAAAGCCCGTGCGCTAGAAGAAGAAGAAGTTATTTCTTGGGATAGATTCAAGAAGATCTTTCTAGACAAGTATTTCCCGAGGTATATGTAGACTCAAATGGAATTGAAGTTCTTTGAATTGAAGCAAGAAGGAATGACTGTGGGAGAATATGAGAAGAAATTTACCGAATTGGCTAGGTTTGTTGGAGATTATTTGGACACGGATGAGAAGAGAGCGAAAAGATTTCAACAAGGATTGAAGCCTTGGCTACGAAGCAGAGTGGCTACTTTTGAATTGGCCACATATACTGAAGTGGTCCAGAAGGCAATGGTGATTGAAGGAGAAAGTGACCAAAATTCAAAGGAAAAAGAGAGTAAGAAAAGAAATTTTGGAAGTAGTGGAGAAGGATCGGCTCAAGGAAGCCAAAGTGGAAAGAATTTTAAGAAGTTTGGATTCCAGAACCAAGGAGGATCCCGAAGCCTTAAGAAAGGTGATAATAAGAGTCAGAGGAATAGGATTCAAGGGCAGAGATTCCAGCAAGCAACAAATCCGGAGTGTAAATTTTGTAACAAGAAACACACAGGTAACTGCAATAAGGCCGACATAGTCTGTTTCAAGTGCAATGCGAAAGGTCATTATGTGAATGAGTGACGAAACCCGAAGCCTTCTGTTACATGTTTTAAGTGTGGAAAGACTGGTCACATGTTGAGGGATTGCAAGAACCCTGAAAACAACAAGTTGATGCAATTGACAGCCGCACCTTTCAATCAAGCAATGACATCTTCTGTTCCAATTCTTCAACTTCCTTCAAATCAACCTTTTGAATCTGCAACTCCAGTGTTTTCTCCCTCCTATCCTGCTCAGGCCCGGACATTCAACATGAACATCAAGGATGTTGTGTAGAGTTCTGAAGTTGTGCCAGGTACGCTTTCTGTCAACAACATCAATGCTAAAATGCTATTTGATTCCGGAGCTACTAGATCTTTCATATCTGAATCTTTTATTGACAAGTTGAATTGTGAAATTGAACTGTTAGTTGAACCCTTATCTATCATTTTGGCTAATCAAGAACGAGTATTTGTTAAAGATGTTTGCCCTTGGTGTAAAGTAGAGATTTCAGGCTATAGTTTCCCTGCTTCCCTCATACCTTTCCAATTAGGAGAATTTGACGTTATATTAGGAATGGATTGGTTAGCAGAGCATGGTGCCCAGATAGATTGTAAGAAGAAGAAAGTGATTCTTAAATCCCCTCAAGGAAAGATAGTAGAGTTTAAAGGGCAGAAGTAATTTAAGACGTTTTTGACAATGATTCAAGATAAAAGACTGTTAAGACAAGGGTGTGAAGGGTATTTGGCTCACGTAATTGATAGATCTAAGGAAACGCCGAATATAGGAAGTATTCCGATAGCGAATTTTCCGAAGTATTTCTTGATGAACTTCCAGGATTGCCGCCTGACCGTCAAACCGAATTTTCTATCGACTTAGTGCCCATCGTGGAACCTGTATCGAAGGCACCTTATAGTATGGTACCGGCAGAAATGAAGGAATTGGCCAAGCAACTCCAAGAATTATTGGATAAAGGAGTTATAAGGCCGAGTGTATCTCTATGGGGTGCTCCAGTTTTGTTTGTGAAAAAGAAGGACGGAAGTATGAGATTGTGCATTGACTATAGAGAGTTGAACAAATTGACCATCAAGAATAGGTATCCGTTACCTCGTATTGATGACTTGTTTGACCAACTTAAAGGAGCGGCTTATTTTTCAAAGATTGACTTGCGATCGGGATATCATCAGTTGAAGATTAAGCCGGAAGACATACCAAAGACTGCTTTCAGAACCATAAATGGACATTACGAGTTTCTAGTTATGGCATTCAGATTGACAAATACGCCAGCCACCTTTATCGATTTGATGAATCGAGTATTCAAGGAGTACTTGGATAAGTTTGTCATTGTGTTTATCGACGACATTTTAATATACTCAAAGAGCGAGGAAGAACATGCTGAACATCTGAGAATAACTTTGGAGACTTTAAGAAAGGAGAAGTTATAACGACCGAGAAATTACGCTTGTATTATATTATAATAAAGATAAATTATATGTATTATTATGTGATTAAATGTGTTGAGTCATTAAACCCTAATTGTTATGTGCTACGTGTTGTATGTTTTGATCCGAACGTGTTTTGGATATTTATTGAATGTTTTATCGTAAGTTATATATTTTATATCAAAACCCGTACAACTCAAACAGTGTTTTAAAAGCCCATATTTCAAACAAAATCATCGGCCCTATTTTATCAAAAACAACCTATACCATATCGCTATTCTGAACCCCTAGACGTTGTACAAATTTACCTTTTTCGCGAAAAATGACTTTTCCGGACCCCTTCGGGTACCAAAAACCCCACAAAAATAACATTTTTATTTTTATATGATCATGAAATTATCATACATCATTTTTCTTTGCATTTTTGTAATATTCACAATTTTTGAGAATTTTTGACATTTATTTTGTATTTATAGGATATTTAAAAATTCATTATTAATACCCAAAAATTATAAAAATTGGGGCCAAATATTTTTATTACATGTGTAATTAGACCCTTAATTTTATTTAGGGGTATTATCTTCATTAATATAAATACCTGAATTGTCATTAATTAATTAGTTAATTATAGTTAAAAATCAGAAAAATCAAGAAAATATTTGTGGGGGTGATAAGTGGCATTTTATACCACTTAGAACGTCTTAAAATGGCTTAAATTGGTGTCTTGAAATCAAGTATTTTGTGTATTTGATGCGTTTTTCTAGTGTTTATGCATTTCAGGGTATTAGTTGCATTTCGGAGGAGGAATCATCAAGAATAAGCCTTGGCATGTGTTCACCATTGCGAGAGGAAAAGAACGGGCAGATTACGGCGAAGAAACGGAGCAAACCTGGAATTTTTCCAGAAGGGTCCTGCGCGCCCGCGCAGCAATGCTGAGCGGCCGCGCAGCAGCCTGGGCGCCCGCGCAGAAATGCTGAGCGGCCGCGCAGGGTCGGGGAAAAGGATAAATTATTTTAGACTTCTACTTCTGTTTGGCTTCCAACTTCTATGTAATCTTAGTTTTATGGGACTATTATATAAGTAGATTAGAGACTTTTTCACAGAAAGAGGAAGGAGATTATGTTTTAGATTGTGTTTTGCGCAAGAAGCGAAGGAGATAAGGAAGAAGACCGATTTAGCACACCGCAACGAAGAGGAAGCATATTTTCTTGTGATTCTTGTTTCGTTGTAACGTTGGATGCTAGTTTTCTTGCTTTGACTTGTTTACTCTTGTGACGTACTCTGTTTTAATATAATTAGTTTAGTTATTATTTTCTTGTGTTGTTATTAATGATTTCATATGAACCCATGATGGCGAGAAGTTCTATTATGGGCTAATCGTGATCATGGGGTTGCAACGGATTTATTATGGAATTCTTTAGTTAATTGTTTAATACTTTAGTGTGTGATGATTGCATGATATCTAGTATTGGTTGTGCGTATTCGTCTTATGTGCGTCGCGAACATATAAGATAGGGTGTTAATCTCTTGTGAAGCGACGATGGATCTTGAGATTTAGAACTTGCCATGCTAGCATAGGTTCATGTACGTTGTGCATGATTAGTGGGTAACTCTAACAGTTTTATTTGCCCTATGTAATCAAAAGGAATAACTTGTGCTTAAATCGTTGTGTTGTCAATTTCTATAGACATATAGGAACTCAACATAATTGATGACTATTCAACTTCTATCTTAATTGTGGATGCTTGGTAGAATGGTATTAGTACAATGAAAGTTGGCTTTTATCAGTTTCGTGTTATTCGATTAATGTCATCACTGTCACATGCTAAAGGTAATAACAATGGCTATAGAAGGAAGTAATAATGAAGTTGTGATCTCATGAGTGTTTTATTATTGATAAATTGAAGTGTTAGTTAAGTAGTTAATTATAGTTAATATTTAATCAACAATTTTAAGTGTTATCTTAACATTGAGAAGTAATCATACATTGGTGAGTGAGTTTAATTAGACAATAACTTAGTCTGAGTCTCTGAGGGAACGAACTAGAAAGTATTCTATATTACTTGCGAACGCGTATACTTGCGTGGATATTAGTGCGTGATTTCGCCCTAACAAGTTTTTGGCGCCGCTGCCGGGGACTCGGCGTATTTGTTTAGTTTATGTACTTACCATCATTGGTCATTAGGACTTAGTGATTAGGACGTAGTAGTTACTTACTCTTTTCGGTTGTGTTTCAGGTACTTTAGCAAGCGTTTATGCAAACTCGTTCTCGTGCTCGCAAGAGGACTTTAGATACAGTTGAGGAGACAGACGAAGTTCTTGATATTCCGGAGAAGTTAGATTTTGAGGATTCGGATTCAGGAACTGAGCAGAAAGAACCAGTAAATATGGGAGATCGTATTGTTCAAGCTGATCCAGCTCTTATGGATTTTTCTCGGCCTAAAATTGATGACATTCAGTCAAGCATCCTTCATCCGGCTATTCAAGCTAATACCTTTGAAATCAAGCCGGGCACTATTCAGATGGTGCAGAATTCTGTTTCTTTTGGAGGAGCGGCAACTAAAGACCCCAACATGCACATAAGGAATTTTGTCGAGATCTGCAGCACTTTTAAGTATAATGGCGTGACTGATGAGGCTATCAAGTTGAGGCTTTTCCCATTCTCACTGAGGGATAAGGCTAAAGACTGGTTACATTCTGAACCAGCTGGGTCCATCACTACATGGCAAGATCTTGCGCAAAAGTTTCTGGTGAAGTTTTATCCAATGGCAAAGACTGCTGCTATGAGGAGTGCTCTTACTCAGTTTGCGCAGCAACCTACGGAATCTATGTGCGAGGCTTGGGAACGCTACAAGGAAATGCTGAGAAAATGTCCACATCATGGAATGCCAGATTGGATGGTAATCACTGGTTTTTATAATGGTTTGGGGGCCCAATCTCAGCCCATGCTCGATGCAGCAGCTGGAGGAGCCTTATGGGCTAAAAGCTATACTGAGGCGTATAATCTTATAGAGACAATGGCTGCAAATAAGCATCAAAACCCAACTCAGAGGATGACGTCAGGCAAGGTAGCAGGTATTCTGGAAGTTGATGCAGCCACCGCTATTGCAGCCCAGCTCCAAGCGCTATCAATGAAGTTTGATTCTTTGGCTACGTATGGAGTTAATCAAATAGCTATGGTTTGTGAGCTTTGTGCAGGTTCTCATGCTACGGATCAGTGTTCTCTTGTCAACGAATCTGTTCAATATGTGAATAATTATCAGCGACAACAGCAGCCTGTGCCAGCGACCTATCATCCTAATAACAGAAATCATCCAAATTTCAGCTGGGGGAATAATCAGAATGCTATTCAGCCAACATATCAGCAAGGAGTGAGTAAATAGTTTAACCCACCTGGATTCCAGCAACCACAGCAGTATGCTACAATGCAATCATATCCTCAATAGGGAAGTGCAGCTGCACCTACTAGTGCTGATTTTGAGGAACTTAAGCTGTTGTGCAAGAGTCAGGCGGTTTCTATCAAGACCTTGGAAAATCAAATTGGTCAATTAGCCAATGCAGTGCTCAATCGTCAACCTGGCACTCTTCCCAGTGACACGGAAGTACCAGGCAGGAAGGAAGCTAAAGAGCAAGTCAAGGCTATTACCTTAAGGTCTGGAAAAGTAGCTGATGCTGAAAAGGCAAAAGAAGTCGAAGCTGAAGTTAGAGATGAAGAATCTAAGCAAAAGGAGAAAGCGGCGGAACCAAGGAAGACTACTGTTGAACACACTCTGCCTGAGGCTAATACAGGGGAGAAACAGCTCTATCCTCCACCACCTTTTCCTAAGAGATTGCAGCAATAAAAGCTGGATAGACAGTTCGGGAAGTTTCTGGAGGTGTTCAAGAAACTTCACATCAATATACCTTTCGCTGAGGCTCTCGAACAAATGCCTAGTTATGCGAAGTTTATGAAGACTATTCTTTCAAGGAAGGTGAAACTGGATGACCTTGAAACCGTTGCTCTCACGGAAGAATGCAGCGTTGTTCTGCAACAAAAGTTACCACCAAAACTGAAAGATCCAGGAAGCTTCACCATTCCTTGCACCATTGGCAATCTAACTTTTGACAAGTGCCTTTGTGATTTGGGAGCAAGCATTAATCTAATGCCGTTGTCGATCTTTAAAAAGCTGGATCTGCCTGATCCAAAACCCACATACATGTCGCTACAATTGGCGGACCGTTCCATTACTTACCCAAGGGGCATAGTTGAGGATGTGCTCGTCAAGGTGGATAAGCTCTTCTTTCCTGCTGATTTTGTTATTCTGGATTTTGAGGAAGATAAGAAGATTCCCATAATCTTGGGGAGGCCTTTCTTGGCTACTGGCCGTACTTTGATAGATGTGCAAAAAGGGGAACTTACTATGCGGGTCCAAGATCAGGATGTGACCTTCAACGTATTCAAGGCAATGAAATTTCCTACAGAAGATGAGGAGTGCTTAAAAGTGGATGTGATTGATTCTGCGATTACTTCGGAACTCGATCACATGCTAATGTCTGATGCATTGGAAAGGGCCTTAGTGGGGGATTTTCACAGCGATGATGAAGATAGCAACGAGCAATTACAATATCTGAACGCTTCTCCATGGAAGCGAAAGCTCGACATACCATTTGAATCTCTTGGTACTTCTGACCTTAAGAATGCTGAAGGGAAGCTCAAACCATCAATAGAGGAAGCACCTACCTTGGAGCTCAAACCATTACCTGAACACTTGAGGTATGCTTTTTTAGGTGATTCATCTACGTTACCTGTTATTATTTCAGCTGACCTTTCAGGTAGTGAGGAAGACAAGCTCTTAAGGATTTTGAGAGAATTCAAATCGGCTATAGGATGGACCATAGCAGACATCAAGGGGATAAGTCCTTCATATTGTATGCATAAAATTCTGTTAGAGGAAGGTAGTAAGCCAACTGTGGAACAGCAGCGAAGACTGAACCCGATCATGAAGGAGGTGGTGAAGAAAGAAATTCTGAAATGGCTAGATGCAGGCATCATTTATCCTATTTCTGACAGCTCGTGGGTGAGCCCCGTGCAATGTGTACCTAAGAAAGGAGGTATCACTGTGGTCGCAAATGAAAAGAATGAGCTCATCCCTATTCGAACAGTTACAGGATGGAGAGTATGCATGGATTATAGAAAATTGAACAAAGCCACAAGGAAGGATCACTTCCCTCTCCCATTCATTGATCAAATGCTTGACAGATTGGCGGGACATGAGTATTTTTGTCTTCTGGATGGTTATTCCGGGTATAATCAGATTTGTATTGCACCAGAGGATCAGGAAAAGACTACCTTCACTTGTCCATTTGGCACATTTACTTTTCGTAGAGTTTCGTTTGGGTTATGTGGTGCCCCGACCACCTTTCAGAGATGTATGATGGCTATATTCTCTGACATGATTGGAAATAACGTCGAAGTGTTCATGGATGACTTCTCCGTCTTTGGACACTCATATGATGAATGTTTGAATAATCTGCGCGCCGTACTCAAAAGATGCGTGGAAACTAATTTGGTGCTTAATTGGGAGAAATGTCATTTTATGGTGCGTGAAGGCATTATCCTTGGGCATAAGGTCTCTAGCAAAGGTCTGGAGGTGGACAAGGCCAAGGTGGGAGTCATTGAAAATCTTCCCCCACCTAATTCGGTGAAAGGAATCCGTAGTTTTCTCGGTCATGCGGGTTTTTATCGGTGATTCATCAAGGACTTTTCAAAGATATCTAAGCCGTTGTGCAATTTACTTGAGAAAGATGTGCCTTTTTGATTTGATGATGAATGTTTGGCAGCATTCGAGACTCTCAAGGAGAGTTTGATCACTGCACCAGTTATTACAGCACCAGATTGGACAGAACCGTTTGAGATGATGTGTGATGCGAGTGATTATGCGGTAGGTGCAGTTCTGGGATAGCGCAAGAAAAATCTCTTCCATGTGGTCTACTATGCGAGTAAGACTTTAAATGGTGCCCAATTGAACTACACCACTACTGAGAAGGAGCTTTTGGCTATAGTCTTTGGCTTTGAGAAATTTCGATCTTATCTGCTTGGTACGAAAGTGACAGTATTCACTGATCATGCAGCTATTCGCTATCTGGTTTCTAAGAAGGATTCGAAGCCGAGACTAATTCGTTGGGTGCTTTTACTTCAGGAATTTGAGTTAGAGATCAAAGATAGAAAAGGTACTGTGAATCAAGTAGCTGACCATCTCTCTAGGTTGGAGAATCCCGATTCTACTTCACAAGATAGGACGTTAATCAATGAATCTTTTCCGGATGAGCAGTTGTTTGTAATTCAGGAGGAAGAACCATGGTTTGCAGATATTGTAAATTATCTTGTCAGCAATATAATGCCTCCTAATTTGACATCCGCTCAAAAGAAGAAGTTTCTGCATGAGGTGAAGTGGTATATGTGGGATGAACCATATTTGTTTAGACAGGGAGCTGACCAGATCATCAGGAGATGTATCCCGTTCTGTGAGACGGAGGGGATATTACGAGACTGCCATTCCACGGTTTATGGTGGACACTATGGAGGTGAGAAGACGGCAGCTCATATTCTGCAAGCAGGTTTTTTCTGGCCTACTTTGTTCAAGGATGCTCATCAGTTTGTTTTAAGGTGTGATCGTCGCCAAAGAGTGGGAAATTTGTCAAGGAAGGATGATATGCCATTAAATGTGATGCTTGAAGTCGAGGTCTTTGATGTGTGGGGAATCAATTTCATGGGGCCTTTTATCTCGTCTTGCAATAATCAGTACATCTTGCTGGCAGTCGATTATGTCTCAAAATGGGTCGAAGTTAAAGCTTTACCGACAAATGATGCAAAGGCAGTGCTAAATTTTCTTCATAAGCAAATTTTCACAAGGTTTGGAACGCCTCGGGTAATCATAAGTGATGAAGGATCGCATTTTTACAACCGTAAGTTCACTTCTATGATGCAGCGTTATAATGTGAATCATCGAGTAGCTACTGCCTATCATCCGCAAACAAATGGTCAAGCGGAAGTGTCTAACAGAGAGATAAAGCGCATTCTAGAGAAGGTTGTTTGTCTGTCAAGGAAGGATTGGTCTTTAAAGCTCGATGAAGTTGTTTGGGCTTACAGAACAGCATACAAAACTCCACTTGGGATGTCACCGTTTCAGTTGGTGTACGGTATGGGATGTCATCTACCGGCGGAGCTTGAGCATAAGGCCTACTGGGCATTGAAGAAATTGAACCTGGATTTAGATGCAGCTGGTAAGAAAAGAATGCTTCAGCTTAATGAACTTGATGAATTTCGACTGCAAGCGTACGAGAATAACAAAATGTATAAGGAAAAGGTGAAGAGGTGGCACGATAGGAAGCTACATCCTAAGTTATTTGTGCCAGGGCAACAAGTTCTGTTATTCAACTCCCGGCTCCGACTTTTTCCTGGGAAGTTGAAATCAAGGTGGTCTGGACCTTTTATTGTCAAAACTGTGTTTCCACATGGAGCGGTGGAAATTTTTGAGAATGATTCGGACCAAGCATTCAAGGTTAACGGTCAGCGGTTGAAGCACTACTATGGGGACATGGCAAACCGAGAGGTGGTTAGTGCCATTTTGTTGACTACTTGAGAAAGGTACGGAACGTCAAGCTAATGATGAAAAAGAAGCGCTGCGTGGGAGGCAACCCATGAATTGTTGTTACAGGAACCCTTAGAAGTTAATAACCTATCCAAAAACACAAAAAAATCAGAAAACAAGGGCTGAAATTTTTTTTTTCCAGAGACCCTCTGCGCGCCCGCGCAGCTTGCTGCGCGCCCGCGCAGAAATGCTGAGCGGCCGCGCAGGGGTCGAGTTCCAGAAATTTTTTTACAGTTCAGAAAAAAAAAACAACAAAAACACAAAAACCCATCACAGCCCATAAACCCACGAATTCTTTTCCCATTACCCCATGATTTTATCCCTCAACCCCACTCCTAATCTAATTTAACCTACTCCACACCCTATATATACATACACCTATCCTACATATCTCCCACAAACTTCCTACACTTAAACCCTCTCATAAACATCAAAAATCAGTTCTTACACACTTTTATTCACAAATTAATGGCACCCAAGAGAGCACGCACTATTGACAGCAGCAGCACAGTTCCTACTGCTAATTCATCCAGGGGTACTGCTGCACGACCTCGGTTAACTGACAGAGCTGCGGAGGAGGAGTACACTAGGCTGTTGGGGAAGCCGATTCTGAAGGAGAGGGGGTTTTTACCATTAGGGAGGGATGGTGAGTTGTTGCCCATGATTGCGGAGAAGGGGTGGATAGCTTTTTGTGAGTCACCCGAAGCAGTACCGATGAGTGTTGTTCGCGAGTTCTACGCGAACGCGAAGGCTGAAAAGAATGGGTTTTCTGTAGTCCGTGGGCTGACGGTTGATTATCATCCTGCGGCGATTCGCCGTGTGATCGGACAGCGAGAGAGGAAGCCCGAGGAGGAGAACTGGAATGAAAAGACTGCTGAGGATTTTGACTTGGATTTGATTTGTGCGACTCTCTGTCGACCGGGCACAGTTTGGAACCGCAGTCCAGCCAATAATGAGTATCGTCACTTTCCGGCGATCGCCATGAACAGGTATGCCCGTGCATGGAATGCATTTATATGTGCTAATATTTTGCCTTCTTCACATGCACACGAGGTCACAGTTGAGAGAGCACAGCTGTTGTGGGGAATTCTGAATGAGGAATACTATGTGGACCTTGGTGAGTTTATCTACCAAGGAATTCTGAAGTTTTTGAGGGGAGCAAAGCATATGAACATCCCTTATGCATCCTCGGTTACGAAGCTATACCGAGCAGTAGGAGTGAACTGGCCGGCTCATGAGCAGTTGCAGTTGCCAGCAGCTCCGATAGATTCTGGCACTCTGAATGGGATGCAGGAGTGGACCGGTGGTGAGCCTGAGGAGCATGGGCTGGGTTATCGTCTTCCAGGAGGACGTCCAGCACGAGGTGCTACTATGGCTAGGCCAGGGCGTTGTGAGGTTGGTTCTTCGAGAGCTCAGGAGGGTGCTGGGATGGGTGATGCCCAGTATGGGAGGCTTTCACGGCGGATGGATGCCATGTATGAGACGCAGAGCAGGTTTGCTCAGGAGCTCACTCTTACGTTAGGGACTGCTTTTCGAGGCCTTGGAGCTGATATCCAGTGGCCAATTTTTGGTGAGGATTCTGCATACCCACCGCCTGATACTCCACCCACTGAGGGTGATGATGATGACGACTCCGCGTAGGTATACCCTGTGTTCCTTTCTACTACCTTCACTGGGGACAGTGAAGATTTTAAGTTTGGGGGTGGTAGTTAAGGAATATTTTGTGTGTGTCATATAGCTGCATATTCATGATAGTTAGTTCATATAGTTTATTAATTTTTGCCATATAGTTTTTCTTTTATATAGCTTTATTTGTTTGTCATATCATATAGCTCATGCATATACCATGATCCCTTTTGCAATGATTTATCGACTGAATTGTGATATTGATGCGAGTGTAGTGATAGCATTAAAGTGATATTAAGTTGTATAGGTTGATATGCATGCTAGAAGCACTTGTATTTTCACTAAGTCTTAGAGAATGCTTAAGGGCTAGATTGTTGTTATGATCTGATTATTTTCGAGGATAATCTATTTATTATGCTTAGAATTTGATAATAGGTTCTTAGTGGTAAAGGCATGAAAAAGGAAAAAAAATGGAGTAAAAATGGAATTTGTTGCTAGTTGTGGCTAGGCGTCAAATGGCTAGTAGCCGGCTCACATGTTATGCGAGTAGTCTAGGGTTGAGCAAGATGGAGCGAAACGCACTTGCTCAGAAAAGAAAAAAAAAATTTTTTTTTGCATAATTGATCAAGAGTGGGCTCTTTGGTATTCGAGTTATTAAGTTCTTAGGGGACTTTATGCCTAGTGACCTAAGGCTTTTAGAGTCTGGGATCCGCTAACCTAACGCTCGTTACATGGATACCATTGTATAAGTCTTTTGTGGACCTCACTCATTGCACGGTCAAATAAGCATTTGAGTTGTAAATAAAAAGCACGATTCCGTAGTAAGCTCCAGAGTTCTTGTAGTGTTGTATATCACTTTGTGCCTAGAATTTTTATTCTTTGTATAATCGTAGGATTGCCTTGAAGATAGTCTAGTCATAGTAATTGGTCTAGTTCCGAAGCATATCTGTTAAGCGTTTGCACACACCACGTTTCTGGCTGTATGTCCGTTTGCATGAGTTTATTGATCTTTAGTGTCTAACTGCATTCGTTGAGACGTGACAATTTGGTGGTTAATTGTAGTAAGGGGGATCGTTGCATTTTCATATAGATTGCATTCATGCATATTTTTATTTGTTTTTGAGTCTGTGACGCTTGAGGACAAGCATCGATTTAAGTTTGGGGGTGTGATAAGTGGTATTTTATACCACTTAGAACGTCTTAAAATGGCTTAAATTGGTGTCTTGAAATCAAGTATTTTGTGTATTTGATGTGTTTTTCTAGTGTTTATGCATTTCAGGGTATTAGTTGCATTTCGGAGGAGGAATCATCAAGAATAAGCCTTGGCATGTGTTCACCATTGCGAGAGGAAAAGAACGGGCAGATTACGGCGAAGAAACGGAGCAAACCTGGAATTTTTCCAGAAGGGTCCTGCGCGCCCGCGCAGCAATGCTGAGCGGCCGCGCAGGTGCTGAGCGGCCGCGCAGCAGCCTGCGCGCCCGCGCAGAAATGCTGAGCGGCCGCGCAGGGTCGGGGAAAAGGATAAATTATTTTAGACTTCTACTTCTGTTTGGCTTCCAACTTCTATATAATCTGAGTTTTATGGGACTATTATATAAGTAGATTAGAGACGTTTTCACAGAAAGAGGAAGGAGATTATGTTTTAGATTGTGTTTTGCGCAAGAAGCGAAGGAGATAAGGAAGAAGACCGATTTAACACACCGCAACGAAGAGGAAGCATATTTTCTTGTGATTCTTGTTTCGTTGTAACGTTGGATGCTAGTTTTCTTGCTTTGACTTGTTTACTCTTGTGACGTACTCTATTTTAATATAATTAGTTTAGTTATTATTTTCTTGTGTTGTTATTCATGATTTCATATGAACCCATGATGGCGAGAAGTTCTATTATGGGCTAATCGTGATCATGGGGTTGCAACGGATTTATTATGGAATTCTTTAGTTAATTGTTTAATACTTTAGTGTGTGATGATTGCATGATATCTAGTATTGGTTGTGCGTATTCGTCTTATGTGTGTCGCGAACATATAAGATAGGGTGTTAATCTCTTGTGAAGCGATGGTGGATCTTGAGATTTAGAACTTGCCATGCTAGCATAGGTTCATGTACGTTGTGCATGATTAGTGGGTAACTCTAACAGTTTTATTTGCCCTATGTAATCAAAAGGAATAACTTGTGCTTAAATCGTTGTGTTGTCAATTTCTATAGACATATAGGAACTCAACATAATTGATGACTATTTAACTTCTATCTTAATTGTGGATGCTTGGTAGAATGGTATTAGTACAATGAAAGTTGGTTTTATCAATTTCGTGTTATTCGATTAATGTCATCACTGTCACATGCTAAAGGTAATAACAATGGCTATAGAAGGAAGTAATAATGAGATTGTGATCTCATGAGTGTTTTATTATTGATAAATTGAAGTGTTAGTTAAGTAGTTAATTATAGTTAATATTTAATCAACAATTTTAAGTGTTATCTTAACATTGAGAAGTAATCATACATTGGTGAGTGAATTTAATTAGACAATAACTTAGTCTGAGTCTCTGAGGGAACGAACTAGAAAGTATTCTATATTACTTGCGAACGCGTATACTTGCGTGAATATTAGTGCGTGATTTCGCCCTAACAGGGGGTGAAGAACAACTGCAGAGATTCAATCACAGATTTCATAGTGTTTCTGTTCACCAAATCGATCACGTGAGTAACCAAAACAAAGCTCTTGATCTCTAATTTCTATTCATACCATCAATTTCATGTTTTGTTGTTTAGATTTTCAATTCATATTTTAGGGTTCTTGGACTGAAATTGGGTTTTTTTGATTGCGGGATTCTGGGTTTATTTTGATGCTTGGTATAGTTGTATATACTTGTTTAAAGTTGATTGGTGCTATTTATTTGAACAAACGATTGTTCTAAGTGTTAGTTCTTAGTTTCAAGTTTATGTATATTTTAACTAGTTCGTTTTGATTTTGTATGAATCTGAGATTGTTTTGATTATAGGGGTTTGATTGTAGAACTAATAAGCTTTATTTTGATATATTATTTGTAATTTTTCGTGTACGAATCTGTGAGTTTAGTATTTGGCCGGAAATTTCTTTGAGTTGGCCGGAGAAATTGTTCCCAGAGTTATTAGACGATGTTGTTGGCATGGTTGTGTTTCTGGAATGATTTGGAGTAAAAACCCTGTTAAAATCGATTCGAACGGTGGTGTTTTGACCCCGAGTGCAGTTCGCCGGACTTGGACATTGCAGCTCACCGGCGTTGCTATGTTCCTGGCCGGAGAAGACGCTTCACGCGATGGGTATGGAAGAGGATAACGGGGTTGTGTTGCTGTAGTCGCGTGAAATCGAATGGAATCAAGTCCCTGAAGAAATGATGACCTGGAAGCTGGGAATTGCTCGCCGAAAAATCCTGCAGGTGGCCGGAGTTTTTCCAGATTCAGGCGGGTCGACCCATTTTCTTTGGGACCCGACTGTCGACCCGATGACCCGGGAGTTTTGACCCGGTTTTGATCTTCAAAAACCTGATATCCAGTTCTGTTTCTCGTTTCTGAATTCTTAATTAATTAATTATATTTTATAAAATCAAAAATCAGATTTTAATAATTCTAAAAATCTAATAAAAATTAGATTTAAATTCTGAGAAATATTATTAATAATTTCTAAATTATTTTATTAATTTAGAAATTCGAAATTAGTTATTTAATTAATTATTTAATTATTTATCTAATTATTTATTAGTTATATAATTAATTAATAATTAGGTAATTAATTAATAAATAAGGATTAAAATAATTGATTAATATGAATAATAATTCGTTAATTAGTTGAATACTGCGAGAATCGCGGGTAGATCGTATTTATACGAGTAGTTGCTCGTTAAGTTAGATTATGATTCGAGTGATAATTTTTTATTCGATAAATAATGTATCAATTAGTTGTATTGATTATTTATTTATGAATAATCGATCTAATCGAGTAAGTAATAATAATTTGTAAATAATTGTAATAAATTATAAATAAATCCTAATAATTAGGGATTAATTATTTTAAAATACAATAATTATTAATTAATTATTTAAAATATAATATAATTATAATTATTTATTTATAATTAACTATTAACTAAATCTTATTTAATTCATAATAATTAAACCGTTAGTCCAATTTGAGCGAAACGAAGACCCCTAGACTCAGAATAATGAAACGAATCCAATAAAAATAATTGTAAATCATAATTTCTTCTGAAAGAGAGTGGTCTTGTGGTAGTTAATTGTTTATAGGCCCTATTAGGGGTAGAATCGAGTCAAGTAAATCCTGAAAAATTATAATAAAATCAAATAGGGTTAGTTAATACATGTTTGAGTCTAGTATCGATTCTAAAAATATTTATAAGTCTAAAAATTAATTATGTGTCTTATGTTCTATGTGCTTTACGTGATTATGTGAACCATACGTGCTATATAATTATATGTGTATATATGCGAGTCAGATAGAAACGCATGGGTAGATTGATAGGGTTGCGTAGTATCAATTGGAGATACGCGTATGTAGTAAGTTATCTAAACAATTATCTTTCTATGATTCATCCAGTATTAGCAAGGCCGATCAAGCAGGAGACCGAAGGCGGTGAGTGAACCAGGTTAAGTACGCGCAAGGCAAGTTTTTCCCCTATTCTAAATTCAGAATAGTGAATTATACCCCATTTTTTTCATATCAGTTACACTTTGTTAATTCTTGTTCATATACACTGTTACACAATTATTGATTCTTGTTTCTATTTCATTTTGATTCTTGATTTCTCTCAATTTATTGAATCCCTATTCATATCCCAATACTTCTA
This sequence comes from Apium graveolens, assembly GCF_009905375.1. Classification (NCBI taxonomy): domain Eukaryota; kingdom Viridiplantae; phylum Streptophyta; class Magnoliopsida; order Apiales; family Apiaceae; genus Apium; species Apium graveolens. Next base: position 99,462,977 of record NC_133657.1, on the reverse strand, counting down.
CCCTTGTTATATATACTCTGATATATCCTGATATTGGGATACATCAAAAGTATTCCGATTGTTCCGGATGCTAAACTTTGGACTGGATGGTTACGATACGGGCTGGGATTTTACTCAGACCTTTAATTAATAGGCCATAGTTTCCTGAGTACTCCTTATGTTGGTTGGGTCTATGCAGTTGGGTATAGATCCGCACTGTATCTTGACTGATCAGCAGGTTAAAGTGCATATGTTGGTTCTTGTTTCCAGTCTTGTTCATTTGGCACTCGCCAGTGTTGGCAAATTATTATCCTATATAGATACAGATGGTTGTTCAAACCAGCAGCTTATCGATTCCTTTATTCTTCTCTCTTTATACTATATATATTATTGTAGGCTTGTTGAGCAATTTTGGCTCATCCCCTTTTATTGTTATTCCTTTTGTTTTACAGTTAAGGTAGAGAATGAAACCCATCAGAACCCGCGTAGTCAAGAAGCGAGTCAAGCAGCGGGACCCTCTTATACTAGGAGTGTTCATCCCTATCCCCGAAGAGAGTTTTGAGTTACCAGATCAGGTGTAACAGGATAAGTAATATTATGGTTTGAATAAAAGTTGTGTGGTGAGAATGTAGATAGAATAAAATTTTGTAATAAAGAGAGTTCTTGAGACAGATTGTTTTTATTTAGGTTTGTAATAAAGTTAGTGTGTCATTCTTGTTTTCAACTCTTAACCTTAAAAGATCCTGAGTAGCAGTAGTTCGGGGTGATTATTATATTCGTATTCCACTTGTGTAGGTTTAGTTTGTAGTTGTTATTAATAATTCTCCAAATCTATACCCCGGATTTGGAGGGTGTTATAGAAGTTATATGCAAAATTTTCGAAGTGTGAATTTTGGTTACGAGAAGTTCAGTTTCTAGGACACATTGTCAGTAGGGAAGGGATTCGAGTTGATCCAGCAAAGATAGAAGCTGTAATGAACTGGGAGATGCCGAAGACCCCAACCGAAGTTAGAAGTTTCATGGGATTGGCCGGATACTATCGAAGATTTGTGAAAGATTTTTCTAAGATTGCGGTACCATTGACAAAATTGACCCGAAAGAATGAGAAGTTTGAATGGACGGAGAAATGTAAAAGGAGTTTTCAAGAATTAAAGTAAAAGTTGGTTACTACTCCAGTGTTAGCTTTGCCAGATGATAAAGGAGATTTCGTGATATTCAGTGATGCGTCACACAAAGGATTGGGTTGTGTTTTAATGCAGCATGGGAAGGTGATAGCCTACGCGTCAAGACAACTTAAGCCTCACGAACAAAGATACCCAATTCACGACTTGGAACTGACTGCAATTGTATTCGCTTTGAAGCTGTGGAGACATTACCTTTATGGAGAGAAATGTGAGATATATACGGATCACAAGAGCCTGAAGTATATTTTCACTGAGAAGGAATTAAACATGAGGCAATGAAGATGGTTGGAGTTGATTAAGGACTACGATTGCACAATCAATTATCATCCCGGAAAAGCGAACATAGTAGCAGATGCTTTGAGTCGCAAGGAGAGACTGAATATGTTAACCATGGCCCAAGAGTTATCAAAGGAATTTGAGAAGATGGAAATTGAGATTCGAGCTCCAAGTGCACCTACAGAAATGATTTGTACGTTGACTTTTCAACCAGAATTATTAGGAAAGATCAAGAAGTGTCAAGAAGAAGTAATGAATGAAAGGATGAATGAGTTGACCGGAGAAGAGATTTGCACTCAAAAAGACAACCAAGGAATTCTAAGATTTTCATCAAAAATTTGGATACTGAATGTGGAAGAATTGAAGAACGAGATTTTGAAGGATGCTCACAAATCAAAATTTTCTATTCACCGAGGAAGCACAAAAATGTATCAAGATTTGAAACAGAACTTTTGGTGTCCGGATATGAAGAATGAGATTGCTCAATGGATTAGTAAGTGTTACACGTGTCAAAGGGTAAAATCCGAACATCAGAGACCGAGTGGACTAATTCAGCCCTTAGAAATACCTGAATGGAAGTGGGAGCACATTGCAATGGACTTTATAGTTGGATTACCAATGAAAAAATCTAATCATGACGCTATTTGGGTAATAATCGATCGATTGACTAAGTCAGCTCATTTTTTACCGATTCACGAGAGATTCTCAATGGACAAGTTGATTCATATGTATCTTAAGGAAATTGATACTCGCCATGGAGTTCTAGTATCCATTGTGTCGGATAGAGACCCTCGTTTCAACTCTAGATTTTGGAAGCAATTCCAAGAACATTTGGGAACTCGACTCAAGATGAGCACTGCCTATCACCCACAGATGGATGGACAGAGTAAGCGCACGATCCAGACCATAGAAGACATGTTGAGATCTTGTGCCTTGGACTTTAAAGGAAATTGGGACGATCACCTACCTTTAGTAGAGTTTTCGTATAACAATAGCTTTCATGCCAGTATTGGAATGCCCCCGTATGAAGCTCTTTATAGAAGAAAGTGTAGATCACCCATATATTGGGCCATATGTTGGGATGAAGTCGGAGAATGAAAGGTAATTGGCCCCGAACTGATTCAGCAAACAAAAGAAGTGGTAGATTTGATTCGAAATCGATTGATCGCAGCTCAGGATAGACAACGAAAGTATGCTGATCCGCGCAGAAGGAATGTAGAGTATGAAATGGGAGAAACCGTTCTGTTTAAAGTGTCGCCATGGAAGGGATAACTAGATTTGGAAAGAAAGGAAAGTTGAGTCCAAGATTTGTCGGACCTTTTGAGATTTTGTGTAAAGTTGGAAAAGTGGCGTACGAGTTGGCTTTACCACCTCAAGTGCAACACATTCATAACGTTTTTCACGTAACATTGCTTAAGAAGTTCAGCCCCGACACCAAATGTATCATAGAGAATGAACCAGTGGAGATTGAGCCAGATTTATCTTATGTCGAACAACCTGTTAGCATTCTAGATAGAAAGGATAAAGTGTTAAGGAATAAGATAGTTCCTTTAGTTAAAGTTTTATGGAGAAATCCCAAAGTTGAAGAGTCAACATGGGAATTAGAAAGTGATATGATAGATAAGTATCCTCATCTGTTTGCTTAGATTCTGGGGACAAAATCCTTAAAGGGGGGAAGGTTGTAATGACTGTAAATATTATGATATTATAAATCTATGATGTGGTATTTGTGTGCATTACTGTGAGTACATAAATTGGTATAATGCTAGATTAAATTTTTAAAGCTTTATGTGCATTAAAATCTAATTAAATTATATTTTTATGTGGTTTGTTATAGAAGTATTATTATAAAGAAAATTCTTTTGAAAATTATTTTTATTCAAATTTCTTGAAAATACTTTTATAAAATTTCTAAAATCTTAAAGTAATTTATAGTGTAATTTTTGTGATTTATGGAATTGTACTTTATTTATTAAAATTCATTCTTTTTAAGCATATTTTTAATTCTAGAAAAATGATTACTAGATTACTAATGTGCCCTTGCATGCAAAATTCTTTATAAAAGAGACCAAGGATAGGATTGCCATTTCCAACCCCACTCACTCATTTTGACCAAGTAAAATACCCATGTGCCCTTGCATGCAATAGTGTTTAAGCTTAAAGAAAGGGCATATGAGTCATTTCTCCATTCTACTACCATTTTAACACAACAAAATCCAAAACACAAGTTATATTCTCTCATTTTGCACACCACTTCACTCCCTCCCTCCCCTTTTTCCTCCCTCTCGGCCGAAGCCTCCCCACCCCCCTCTTCTTTCATTTTTTTTTCTTTCCTCTTCAAACACTTTGATCAAGGATCTAGTTTCCTCATATTTTCACCTTTATACTTGAATATTTAGCTCATAAAAGGTATGTTTAACTATGTGTTGATGTATTTTTATAGCCAAGATTTAGGCCTTGAATTCTCATGGATTTAAGGACTAAAATCATAAGGGCTTAAAGATATGGACTTGATATGATCTTGTAAGAGTATTTTTACTTCAATATTCCAAGTCATAATCTTGTTCATAGCATTTGGCAATGATTTATTAAAAGAGCCCAATGTATATGGTTGATTCTTTAGAAATTTCTACGAAAATGACTTTGCATGTTGCTTATAAACCATTTTGCTTCAAAAATGATAAGATATGATGTTTAAACTCTTGAATTCTATGCATATCTTCAAGTATATTAAGTTTTAAGACTTGAATGTTAATTAAGCCCTTGAATGTTGAGATTTTCCTTTGCATGTTGATTTACAAGTATTTTTAGACTAGGAACCATACTTGATTGCTATGAGCTTTGATACTTGATTTTTATGAGATGCATGCAATGAATTTTATGTTAAAATGATAGATTAATTATTTCATGGCTAGAAGAGATTAAAATCAGTAGGGATAAAGTATTTAACCAAAATATATAACTCGAGTTTTTGGCTTAAAACCCAAGATCATGATAATAGTATTGTAGTTGATCTTTTAACCTCTTGATATTTGATTTTTGCAAGTTGCATGCCATGTTTCCCTTGATTAAATGCTAGTTTAAAATGTATATGATGATAGGAGCATAAAATCAGTAGGTGTCATGATATTTCCATGCATGTGTAGTTTGAATTATTGCTTTAAAAATGACTAAGCAATGGCTTGTCTTGTAGGTGTTACCTTGCATGTCCTTATAATTGATTGCTTGTTAAATAAATTATAAATCAACCTTGTGCACTATAGGTCAGTAGGTGTTAGCATGATATTAGGTTTGGTTGTTGGTTTGTTAATTGGTTTTGATGGTTAAGAAAGGAGTTAAGGTGGGAGGGATGCATTAGTCCTATTTGGACATAATTTTATTTTTTGCACTAGAAGTGTAGGTCATTTTAGGTATGCATTTGTGAGGCCTTGTTAGGCCCAATTTCAGTGGAGTTAGGAATTGGAATGTAATTGAGTCCAGAAGCTTTAGATTGGGTAGAATCATGCATTTGGTTAGGTGCACATGCACAAAACCGAGGGAACTCAAAACAGGGCAGATTTGGTACAAGACCATATTTGACCCATTATAACCATGTTTTAGGATAAAAATTCATTGGGACTTGGTTTATAATAGTATAAAGAAGTCTTAGGAAGCTTAACAAGTCAATAAAATCAATAATTGAACAATTTAAGTGAGTTTTAAGTTGGTAAAAATAAGGCAGTTTGGAAACCAGGGAAGGCAGATTTATGTCAACTTCCACTTGAGACCTAGGGAGGCCCAAGTGAGGTTTTTGAGTCATTCTAACTCTAAGAGTTAGTTTAGAGTCTTAGGAACCTCAGAGAGTTGTTTTGGAGTGAAGGCCCAAGGTGGAGATACCTCATTTCCACAAAAACACCCGAGAGTCACCATAAGAGTTGCATTAGGAAGCCTATGAGGAATGCATTATGTTTAAGTGCTTTATGAGTGAGGCCTTGATGTCAAGTCAAGTTTGGGAGTTGCATTATGTCATAAGAGTCTGTAAAAATTATAATTAAGTGAAGGCCCAAGGTAGAAATGTATATTTGTGCCAAGGCACACAAGTGGTGCCAAGGCGTGCATCCGGGAAGAGTTTAGAACATGCATTAGTTTTGTGAGTCATTATAAGTGAGGCCTAAGTGTGCCTTACTACTTTTAGAATAAGTTGTGGCCTGTAAAAGAAGAGTAATAGTATTAATCATATTTTTGTGTGTTACTTGGTCATGTGCATAAGGATCTAAAATAGTGAATAGAGTATAAGTATGTACTATTAACTAAATGTCATATTGCCATGATTACGTGTTATGTGGATTATGTGACGCATATATCACTTGAAATTAAGTGTGTTAAAAGTATATATATATTTATATATATTTATATGTGTGTGTATATATATAATGTACGCGAAAGGGTAGTTAGCAAAAGTTGTGACGAGGATACTATTTATTATAGGTTCAAGTAGGAGGCCAGGAAAGGAGCCCCTAGACGATCCCATTCAAGTACTCAGTAAGCGTAGTTCAGGAAAGTGAACTCTCAACTATTCTTTATAATTCTATTTCTTATGATTGAACACCCTGCAAAAGTATGATTATCATTTAAAAACATTGACTAGTCCCTACATCACTCAATAATTGGATCTTGAACTTAGTTAATCGCTTCCATACTTGAATTGACCCCTTTTCCTCGTATCTCTGTGAATACCCCTACAAATAGTTCCTTAATATATCCAGTGGAACCTAAAACCCTCATACATTAGATTCATTTCCTTTGGAAACCCAGACACTATTATCATCCTCTCATTCAAACCTTGTCTTTTCCCCTTGTTATATTATTCTTGATCAAGAACTCCTTTTTAATTGAAATGAGTTATTAAAAAGGAATTGAATGATATAATAAGACTGAGGCGCCAGTCACTGTTAAAGTTTTAAAACCTCAGTAGCAGGGAGCCTGATGGTTTTATATGGCCAATGTGTGCCGAGGATCCTCAATGGTTGTGAATCACTTGTTTTGTGGTTCGGAGCTTTGATGTGGGCTGATCACCCCTCATTGCTCATAGCGCTGTATGATTTCAATTCCATTCACTTGTTAAAATATTGAACTTTACTTGACAAATTTATATTGTTAATTTACCTTCTGTTATTGTTTTATTGAGCATATGATGAACTGTTATACCCTATTATTCACTTGCTGAGCGTTTTGCTCATTAATATTGTTATTGATGTTATCCATTCAGTTAAGCCCGAAGATGCCTCGTTTCAAGCATACCGCGTGTAAAAATTATGGTGGTTCAAGGTATGCATACCGTCAGATGTTGGAGCAGGTAGGGAACTGGATGTTCCTTAAGGTTTAGAGAACTTTTGGGAATTTAAGTTGTAGATGTATTTGAACTTGGATATTAGACTTTTATATTATTAGTTGTTTAGATGTTGTTCAAACTCTTACCTGTGGATTCGAAGACTTGGATTTATGGTTCTGTAATATTAATTAACTAGCTGCAATCCTTTACTGCTTTGTTTATCTCTATTATTGCTAGTTAGTATTAGTGGGTCCGTCATAGATATGGACAACTGCAGTGTACAACTCAACTGATAAGACCATCATTTTCACTCTTAAAGGCAAACAGTTTTGCATTAATAGTGATATTGTCAAAGCATGCTTTAGAATTCCTGATAATACTGTTACTGCTCCACACACAGACACTGATATAGTAAACACGCTAAATTCCATGGGATATGCACTCACTACCTCTAAATTAAGTGAGATTAGAAGGTTGGGTCTTAGAAAAGAATGGAGTTATCTGTGTGATGTGGTAACTAAAGTGTTTTCTGGTAAAATTAGTAACTTTGATTCTATCAACATATCCATGTTTAACATGCTTTACATGCTAGTTACTGATAAATATTTCAATTTCAGTGACTTGGTCTTGTTTGAGTTAGGTTTTAAGTTAGGAGAACTCAATAAGAGAGGTAAAAGTGTCTATTATGCTAGATTCTTTATGATGCTTCCTAACCATCTCATTGAGAACATTGTGATTGAGAACCCAACCAACAAGCTGAATTGTTGGGTTCAAGAAAGAAGAATAATTGTTGATCTTAATAGAGCAGACCACGATAAAGAGGCACCCCTCGTCTATTTCTCAATTATGGAGGGACCTCAGGTAAGTGAGGTAATTTCTACTGTCTCCACTCTTCCAACCTCAAACACTTCTTTGCAATCAAATGTAGCAATGACATCTGTGTCAATGACCCAACAGATGCCTACCCAAGCTACTAAACCAAAAGTTTCAAAATCCAAGTCTAAGAAAGCCCCCTCTGGTTTGTTTCAAAAGAAGCCAGTTACAAAATCCACTAAAACCAAATAGGGGAGTGTGGGTAAGCAAGGTGAGGGACAGGGTGAAAGTCAAAGAAACCCTAAGGATAAGGCTGGTGAGAAGAGTGTACCCAAACCTAGCCATACATCAGTTTCCCAACAAACTAAGGTTGTTAATAAGGAAATTAGCTTATTACTAGTTTTATCCTCCCAAAAGGATGCTACTATTGAAACAAGCTCCCAACCAGGAGCACATGCCAAGAGGGGTAGGGACACTAGCTCACCACAAACTTATGCTAGAAAGAAAAGATTAAAAACCCTTGGGGATGCACAGTGCACACACATAGTGCAAACTGGTGCTAAAGACCCAGTCACTGCACCATCTCAAAGTCAGATTGATGTGGTTCCAATAAATGTAGAGTCACAACAAAAATCTCTCATAATTGAAACACCTGATACACCAAATTCTCCCATACTCACTGGATGTTGACATGATAAATACATCACTTCCAAATTCTCCATCTCATCTTTAACTCTCTTGGAGAAGCCAAAAATCTAAGCAAGTGAGCATCATCTTTTAGATGATTTGTTGGCTCACTTGCCATTTCTTTCTGAGTCTGTTGAGACATCTGTGCCAAAATTTTCATCAATCTGTACAGAGTCTACAATAGTCTCCACTCCAAACTCATTCATTTTTTCTATCTTGATGGATATTCATCATCCGTCGAGTAGTGATTGTATCCCGACGGATAAGCCTAACAGCAGTCATCCGTCGGATAGCCAAACTACTATCCCGATGGATATTCCTCATCCGTCGGGTGTCTTTGCACAACTTAAAATTTCTTTAATTCTCACAAGTGCAGAAGAATTAGTAGTAATATAATCACTCTTAGGACTGAGGGAAGGGAGTGAATTGAGTGAGAGTCTGGGTTGCTCCCAGGAAAAAGGAGAGAAAAAGAGTGAAAAATGAAGTCCATTTCTTCAGGACTAGCAAAAGTGAGTGAGAGGAGTCCCACCTTAGATGGTGAAGGTGAGGGTGTGAGGGTGGGAAGCCAAGGGGAGCCCTTGATGCAAAAAGAGAGAGATCATGAGAGAAAAGCATGTACAGGAGTGATAAGGATGGAATCCATTACAAGTGAGTCAATGAGTGTCAATGATGCAGAAAGGAAAAGGCTATTTCAGCAAGAATATCAAGTTGTTATAGATTTTATTTCCCTGGATGCTGAGACATTTACTCACCCTGTTGCAGCTTACCAAACTCTAGATGTGCAGGATAATGAGGAGGCTGAAAGGATGCTACATTTGGTGCACACTACACAATCTCTTCAAAGAGCAAAAGATGCAATCACTACTATGCCTTCCACCACTGGCACTGATTTTGAACTGGCTGAAGATTCATTTGGGGATGCTGGTGGGGATGATGAGGAAGATAGCATGAGCATAGGGGAAGATGCAGATATTCCTGCCTGGATGTTAACAAAAAACTGTTCCTACTCACATCTCCAATAAACACTATTCAAGTTGATCCATGACACCCAAACAACCATTCAAGCATCTACTAATGCCATCACAAAGAAACTACTCACAGCTCATCTTGAAGCACTCCAACTGCACAAAATTCAAGCCCTCCAACACAGTCAGAGTGTGGATGAAATCAAGCAAGAAATTTCTGAAGTAAAATAGGATTTCATAGCAAGGTTGGATGATGGAATTCCTGGAACCACCATGACTGAAATAGCTCACAAGTTAAGGAAGGAGGCTGCTCTCAATAGAAAAGTTGAGGCCATGGACTCAATATTATCTGATATAGAGAAGTCAATGGCCAAGATACTCACTAATCAAGAAACTCAGAATGCTCTACTCCAACAATTGATGGCTGCTCAACTCCCTCCCACTCAACAACTTGATGCTAACAAAAAGGGGGAGAAATGCTCAAGTGAGGGGGAGAAACATCTCAACATACAAGTCAGCAAAGTGATTGTGCCAGCAATTACTTTCACAAAACCATCAGTCATGGACAACATTGACTTCAAAAATCTGGCAGCAGCAAAACTAAACACAGATGACAAACTGCTAAAGATTGATGTAGCAGCTGCTGAGAAGGAGTTGAAAGAAAAATGGAGAAAGATAGATGCAGAAATTCAACAAAAGTTTGGGCCAATTCATAAGCCAGAAAAAATATTCATTCATCACTCCCAAGTCAAGAACATTTCTGTGAATGAAATGAGTATGAATTATCTGGAAAAGGCCAAACATCTTGCATCAAATCTCCAAAAGCAGATTTCATCATGAAGCCTAAAAGAAACTACTCAAAGTTTTCAGAAAAGAATCCTATAGATACTTTTTATGAGACACGTAGGCCATATGAAAAGAAGTTGTTGGCTAGGTCAATTGCCTTCTACAAAGATCTAGCTGATTCAGCACTCAAAATAAGATTAGCCTAAATTTACAGAAATGGTAAGGAAATTTGTGTGGTGGCCGGACACCCCATGTTTGTGGAAGCTAAGAAGGAAGAGAAAGAAAGAATCAGGTAAGAAAAGAAGCAAGCTGCTCTGGGTGCTAAAAAGCTTAAACAAAAGAAAAAGCAAGCTGCTATCTTGGCCAAGCTTCAAGCTGTAAAAACCACAACTAAAATTCCTGCACAACCAACTGTAATTACTAAACCTAAGGATCAAAAAGTGCAAGAAGAACCATAACAGAAAAGAAGATTCAGAAACAAGCTCCATTCCAAGAGAAAATTGGACTTTAATGATGAAAAAATGGAAGATAATATGCCTAAAAAGTCCACAACTACAACTGAAACATCAAAACCCTCAGTGGTCTTTGAAGAAATCAAGGTGATGGATTCAACTAGGAATATTCATGGTGAGCCCATAATTCCAAAGGATGAGCCAGTGGACTGGGATAGTTTGCCTATTCCTGAGCTAAACTTTCCTATCTTCAAGCCAAAGAAGACAAAGATAAGAGCAAGCAAGAAAGTGAAGCTTGTGACTCTCAAATCTAAGACCCTAGTCAAATCTCAATCCACAGTCAACAAATGAGATATGCTGTATATCTGTGACATCAAAGAGTTTTCTGACATTAACCTCTACTTAGATGAATTGGAAGAAGTTAGAGGAATCGATGTTTATGGACATCTTCCTGAAAGACTGGTATTCAAATACAAGGGAGGAAAAGAGATCATATGGCCACTTCACAGGATCCTTCTAGAAAGCCAATCTGTTCTAATAAAGATCTACTCATCATTCAAAAAGAATTTTGGGTACCATGTGACTGCTAAAAGATTAGTTCTAAAGAAGATTGAGGAGCTGAGGAGTAATAGAGCCAAAGATGCACTTCCAAAAACTCTGTCAATTCCCTTCACAGGATAGATAGTGCATTTGAGGCCTTATTGGTTGATGGAATTCTGGGATGAAAAGGGAGTTAGAAGATTTTTCAGATTGGAGGACCAGTTGAGTATCTCTAGCAATGAGACTCTATTGGAAATGCAATGAATGCTAGATCTCTCAGAAGCTGATGAATTTGAATTTCATAGACAACTCCAAAACTAGATAGAAGTGAACAATAGGATGCTTGGGAAGAAACCTAGACAATCAAGGAAATAGACTTATCTGCTCAGACTAGAGGAGCACCTTGATAATAATTGTGAGCAATTTCTTTGTATACTTTACATTGTTCAATTTTTAATAAATATTGCAGCACTTATCAGTTTTATTTACTATTTTCAATTTGTATTCTTAGAATTGTTTTGTTATCATCAAGTTTCTCTTAATTTATGGCTACAATTCCAGTTGACATAAATTGGGGGAGATTGTTAAGAATGTGTTGTGAACTTGATGATAAATGATATAAAACACCTTAGTAGATTTAACTTAGTGAATTTTGTAGCACTCGATGGATGATCAAATATAGTCCCGATGGATGATTCAATATAGTCCCGACGGATGATGATTTGACATTCATCGAGTGATTAGCTTATGTAATAATAAGTATTGTAGCACATTTCTGCAAACAACTTTGTGTAGATTCAATAGGAGCTTATGAGTCATATTGACTACTAGTAGATATGCAGAATAGGTTGATTAATTGTAAATATGAAATGTCTTGTAATTCTGCATAAGTGAAATGGAGTCAAGTGTCAAATAGCTACCCGGCGGATGATCAACAAAGCTACCCGACAGATGATCAACAAGCTACCTGACGGATAACAAGTATGTACCCGAAGGATTATAAATTCAAATATATGTTGACAGTGACAACACAATCACATGCGTTGGGTGTTTGCAAAAAGGAAGTGGTAGCCTGTTTAGCAGAAAATTGAGAACAAAGAAGCATTACCATTTCCATACAAGTTATGAAGATTTTCAAAGATGCTGGAATAGAGTAATGAAGCAGCATGGAGTTAGACTTGATAAGGTTTTGTTTTATTATCATGTCCTATTACCATGTAAACTTGGTGATATGTAAACCAAGTGTAGCAAGTAGAACAACAACAACAACAACTACTATCAAACTATGCAAACATATTTTAGGAGAGAAATAGAAAAAGCTGTATCTGTCAAGAATTTCTCTGTAGTTTGTTTGTTCAACTTATAAAGCAGCTGTGAGCCAGTTTAAGCTTCACAAAGTTCTTAAATCGATATATATATATATATATATATGGTGGATACATTCAAATCCACCAGAATGTTTTAAAGACTTGTGTTCTTATTACTTTGTGTTTGATTTATTTAATCCTTTCATTTCGCACTTTGCAAATCAAATATTGTTATATATTTATCAAGGTAGAACAATTTTAAAATCTTGAAAAGAAGCCAGAATTACATTCAACCACCCTTTTGTAATTCTTGTTGTATTGTTAGGGAATAACATTATTCACGAAAGGTTTAATTGGATCATTAATTATTATTATTACTCGGGTAATAATGATGTGTTACTAGATGTAGCTCATTGTTTATAATTTTATTCTTGGATATTAAAATTATTGCCAACGTAATAATAACCTTAAGGGTCACACACTAAGAACGTTTAAATGGAGTTTTAGTTTAAATTTTGAAGATTCATTTGGGGATGCTGACTCCCCCGGACCCTCGCACGGGGGCTGCCCACCCCCTCCTGGGGCTGCCGCCCCGGACCCCTGCTATATTTTTCAATCTCTTAATTTGTTAACTTGAGCATGGTGCTGGTTATGGCCTTAAGACCCTTAGATTAAAGTTTATGGTTTTGGTTTTATAAATACGATTTGCATGTCATTTTCATTATTCTTATAACTATTTAACCTCGAATGTAACTCGAGTTTTATTAAGTAACTACATTAGTATAGGTTGTTTCAATGTAATGTACTTGTAGAAGGGGTGATTCAAGAGAAGGAGCAACCATGGAGACAAAAAGAATGAAGACTTATAATTGTATTTATATTTTACACCATAGTTTGACCTTGATCTTTTTATTAGCTCGAAAGGATCATATAGGATAAAGGCCATAACCAAGCACGTTTATATACCGCAGTTTACATATTGATGTATGAATGTATGTGTAGAATAGTTAATGATGCATGCTTTAATTAGATTAATCATGCATGAATGTATGTATTAGATACGTCGCCATGCCATGCCTGCTAAACAAGATCAAATCTATAGTGATTCAAGATTTTAAAATTTAACAAATGATCATGAGATTCTCATGTTTCAAAAACACAGAATAAAATATGAATTTTCTTTATTTCTGATATGGGGCAATTTTTTCAAAAGCGGGTTCATTGAACTTGTAAGGTTGTGGATTTTAAGCGAGACCGATGTGACTCCCTCACTACCTGGAAATCAAACCATTGACGAATATTCATTTGAAGTATTTTATTCAAGGAAAAATTGGGAATCTCTTTATGATGGGATCATGATCATTTTAATATAAGCAAAACCCTAAAGTGTATATTAAGTTGTTTAAATTCCTTCCAATATGTCCAATGCGTTAACCCCTAGATCGATAAGGAGTGGGTTTGCCAGAGCGAAGTACTCACATCAATCGTGGGAAGGCTTGTTGAAGTATATGATACTTTTTAGACCTTTGGGTTTGACTTAACTAAGTTACCACAATAGGATTGTGAACATGAAGACATAGAGTTTGGCGAGATTTATTGAATAAATAGGAAGAAATGTTGTTCCACTAAACTATCCAAGAGTTATATAGTTAAAATAATTGACAAATGTTTGCTACCTAAATAATCTTATTTTGGGAGAAAAGCCAAAGTTGACCTAAGATATGCTGAAATATGGATCTTGGCTCACTAAAAGGTATATAGAAGATATTCTTTCTGAATTACTAGTTAGGACTATTAATTTGATAAAAAGATTGGGAGATATATATTTTGAATATATATGAATAATCACTTGAACATAATTTAATAATCATTTGTAGACTAATTTATCTTATGCATTTTAAACATTATAGATATTAAATGATAAATAATTCAAACAACTTCTCTGTGCGATCAGTCCTTGAGAAGGACAAACTGACAGGAACAAAATTCCTTGACTAGCAAAGGAACTTAAGGATTGTCCTCAAACAAGATCAGAAGCTCTATATAATAGATGTTCCTCGACCTGCACCTATCCCTGAAGAATCATCCCATGCTCAATATACTGATTATCAGAAATATATCGATGATCACACGAATGTTCAATGTCTCATGTTAGCGACCGTGAGTGCTAAACTTCAGAAATAACATGAGAATATGGATTCTTATGATATGATTGAGCACCTTAAACGTATGTTTGAAGGACATGCTCATCAGGAGAGGCTTGATACTTTCAAATTATTGAACGCATGTAAGCAGGGAGAATGTGATCCGGTTAGATCACATGTTCTAAGGATGATAGGGTATATTGAGTACCTTTCCAAATTGGGTGCCCCGATTGCTATGGAGCACCAGATTGATCTAGTTTTGCAATCTTTAAACAACATTTATTCTTAATTTGTGATGAATTACAATATGAATGAGATAGATAATAAACCCACCGAATTTTTGGCAATGTTGAAAACTGCTGAGACCAATATTCAGAAGGCTTTTACTGCTCCCATGTTGATGGTGAATAAAGGGAAGGCCAAAGGAAAGGGTAAATGGAAAGGCAAAAAAAATGGGATCCAAATCTAATGCCAATATGAAACCTGATCCCACCAAGGCTTTGAAGCCTAAAGGTGGTGTTCAAATGGTTGGTGATTGTCACTATTATAAGAAACCAGGTCACTGGAAGAGGAACTGTCATGTTTATTTGGAGGATCTGAAGAAGAAGAAGGTTGTTGTTGCCGCTTCTGGTTCAGGTATTTATGTTATAGAAGTCAATTTGTGTACATCTACATCTTGGGTATTAGATACTCGTCGACGTGGTTCTCACATTTGTATAAATGTGCAGAAACTACGAGGAAGTAGGACATTAGCAAAGGGAAAAGTCGACCTACGTGTTGGAAATGGAGCAAAGGTTGCTGTTTTTCCCGAACAATCTAACTACAAAATTATAGAGGGGGTGGAATGGAATTCTGGTTTCTTTTAGAAATTTAAAAACTTTTTACGAATATATATAATAGTGTTTGAATAAGCTAGTTGTAGATAAGAAATATTCAAGTATTCAAACACAAATTAAATAAACAAGTGTTATCGATAAAAAACTAAGGTTATTATTTGCTGTATTTATTACTAAGGTTCGGGAGCTCAAGGCCTTTAATGGCTGCTCTCGTGTTTTGTAGCTTAACTCTGCCTTTACGAGATGCCTACGTATCTCTGTGAATTAGAGAATCAAGCCAAAAAACATAGTTCTGATTGACGAGGTGAGTCCCTTTATATAGATGTTGAGAGTCCTTGAATTGGACTAGGGATAGGAGACTTGTTGATCAAGTTCTCAGACTTTAGATAGACTTTGAAGTCTTAAAATAAAGGAATCGGATTTCTTGCTGGTATAGGTGCCATTGGGGCTATCTTTTATAGATTTATATCACTGATTGGACTAATTTAATGAGCTGTTAATCTCCCTTATTTATTAATTTCGAAATTAATAAATAATCAGAGCTTCGGGCCTCGTAATTAGGCTTCGTTACTGGACCATGCCAGGTCTAATTAATTCAACATTAATTATATTTCTAGGCTAATTTTAGGCCCATATCATTTGCCCCCCAACTTTTGGGAAACTATAAAAGATTTCACAGAAGTTAAGTTCATTTGTTCCCTTACAGGGTGTCATTTTTGCGTAAAGTTTGGAGCGACCTACACATTTACAACGATTTGCCTTGCACACGGCTTCAAGGTTATTTTAGAACCTCTCTATTGTTTTCCTTACCTTATTCCCTTTTTTTAGGAATTTTCTGGCATTGTTCAGGAATTTTCTCTTAATTTCCGAGATTTCTTCCTAATTTACAGGAATTTTCCCCTAATTTCGGGGATTTTTTCCTTAATATTTTACCATAAGTAATTTTTGAAAATTATTTTCTAATTTTCCCTTATTTTCCGGGATTTTATGCTTATTTTCCCTATTTATTGGGAATTATTAGCAATTTTCCTGATTTTAGCCAATTTTCTAATTAATTAAATAATCAGAAAAATGGGATTTTACTGCACAAGGCATCCTAGGCGTTGTTGATCCACGCCTAGGAGACAATCTCCTAACAACGCCTAGAAAATGTGCATCATGGGCATTGTTGAAGGCCAATACTTCCTGGGTGTCGTTGATCCACGCCTAGGAGACACACTTCTAACAACGTCTAGGAAACTTGCGTCAAGGGCGTTGTTGAAGGCCAATGCTTCCTGGGCGTCGTTGATCCGCGCCTAGGAGCCACACTTCTAACAACATCTAGGAAACTTGCGTCCTTGGCGTTGTTGAAGGCCAATGCTTCCTGGGCGTCGTTGATCCGTGCCTAAGAGCCACACTTCTAACAACATCTAGGAAACTTGCGTCTTGGGCGTTGTTGTAGGCCAATCCGTTCATAAATCCTAGGCGTTGTGTACCCACGCCTAGGAGACATCCTTCGAACAATGTCTAGGAAACTTGCGTCCTGGGCGTTGTTGGAGGTTAATTCAGTTATAATTCCTAGGCGTTGTATACCCACGCTTAGGAGACATCCTTCCAATAACATCTAGGAAACTTGCGTCTTGGGCGTTGTTGGAGGTTAATTCGTTTATAATTCCTAGGCGTTGTATACGCACGTCTAGGAGACATCCTTCCATCAGCGTCTAGGAAACTTGCGTCCTGGGCGTCGTTGGAGGTTAATTCGTTCATAATTCCTAGGTGTTGTATACCCATGCCTAGGAGATATGTTTGGCACCACGCCCAGAAATCATGTCCTCTAGGCGTGGTTGGGCTTTCAAGCCTTGATTTATTTAGTGAATTTTGGTTTTTTGGTTTAGAACATTCTAGATCTTTTCAAAATTCAAATTTTATGGGCTTCCCGCCTTTACTAGGCCCATTTCTTTTGGCCCAAACACGTTTGAGCTTCCACATGCTCATCTATATAAGGAGTGAAATGCGAGCTCATTTCTCACACTTTACTTCCACAAAATTTCTTCACCTCTAAATTTTTCTACTCTGCAAATATTCTCTCAAGAATAGCCACCATAAAGCAAATTCCGGCACTCTACACCACCGCTTTCTGGGCTTATTTTGAAGATTCCGTTTGAATCTTCATCTTCTTCGATTATTTTCAAGAGCTTTCTGGGTTTCAGTCTTCATCCATGGTGGATTCCGATTCATCCCACTCCCAGGTTCCCCAAGTTGTTCCCCGTCCATCTAGGGCCAGCCGAGGTAAAAAATCTCTTGTCCATTCCTCAGTTATTTCTCTTAGGGATCTTTTAACCGAGTTCGGGCAAGCCTTCCCTAACATGTTACACTTAGATGCATATAATTACCCTTCTAGATTTGGTTCAGAACAAGTAGGTACCATAGCTCGCCTCTTTGGTATTTCTCACCCTTATAGGGCCGAGGCTCCAGGCCCAAATGATAGGGCTTGTTATCCAAAGCCTGGGGCCATTCGGGTCTATAAGGAAACCATTTATGCTGGTTTTCTCCTTCCTCTTCATGCTTTCGTTTTTCGCCTTTTGGCTGAAGCCCGAGTCTGTCCGACCCAACTCACACCCAATTCTTGGTATTTCATTCACTGTTATATGGCCCAATCACGTAAACACGGTTTTGAGCCCAATGTTTGCGTCTTTCGCTATTTATTTAAATTTGTAAATGCTTCTGAGGACCAAGGATGGGTCAAAATAGTTCATAGATCCTTGGCCCGCTCCTGCTTTGTTTCTGGCACCAACCCTGACTCGTATCCAACTTGGAAGAGCGAGCGGTTTTATGTTTTTCTGGATTCCGAGGAGGGTTGGGACCATTTTTTCAGGCCCAACTTCTCAAAAAGTATAGATGGGTCTTTAAGAGACCTAAACTTGGGGATAGATGAGGATGCGGCCATCAAGGCCATCACAGCTGATAACTTGCATCATTGCGCTCGCATCCTTTCAGAGGGTAATTTGCAAAATTTAGGTCTAAGTGACTTATGTCCTGAGGGTATTTCTTTCCCCTTTTATTCCATTTTCTTAATTCCTTATTTTGTCCTTCTTCTTACGTGCCCGTATCTTTTCATAGCTAGGGCAGCTCTGGACATGATTTTCAAGAAGCGAGAGGCCCGTGTTGCCAAGGGCTCTGTTGTTGAGACCCACCATGACAAGCGGGTTAGGATTGGTAACGGCCCTTCAGTCACGGTTAAGGAGGCCGTCCCTACCTTTTTATCCTAGAGGCCCCTTAGCCTTGATGAGGATACCTCTCCTTTCACTGTCACTTGGGGCCTTCAGAAGAGGGACACCGTGGTAGGGAGTTCTGAGGCTGTCGCTGTTTGGTCCGAGAGTGTGATTACGCCTCGTGACAGGGCTAAGATAGTAGAGTCTTCTGATGACCTACAGATTGAGCGTCTGGGTGCTCAGGCCGTGGCTTCTGTAAGCCTCTTCCTCGTCTCCTTTTTGACTATTTTTCAATTCTTTCATACTTACTTACTGTATTTGAATATGCTTGTGCAGATGAATACCTATCTCCAGGCTGCCCTTCACAATCTAAAGGATGTAAGGACTAGCCTGACTATTGCTGAGAGAGATAGGGACAGGTACCTCAAGGCTTCTGAGGCCAACTTCACTCATTTTCGCGAGGTGGAGAAGGAGCTGGCGGATGAAAATGAGAAAGTTCGTAAGCTGGAGCTGGATACTCAGAGGGTCCGGGCTGAGGTGATAGCTGAGTATAAGGAATCTCAGGACTTTCAAGATGTCCTGAATGCTGAGTACGATGCTAATTTCCCGGAGACCTTTTCTAGCTACTGGGAGCAGATAGTGGAGGAGATTGGGAAGAAGATCCCGAAGGTGACTCTCACAGCCTATCCAGTCCCTGCTATTCCTGGGCAAGAGCCTCTTCTCGAGGATATTCCTCTCTCTCCTACTCTCACTACTTCCGTTGAGGCCACAACTGCTTCTCCTCGAGATGCTGATCCTATGGGAGATAAGCCCGTTCCCCCTTCTACTGCTGCCGATGAGGGAAACATTGATGATGACTTTTTCAAGGATCTTGAGTAGTTTGTTTTTTTTATTTGGCCCATCGTGGCTTTTTATGTATTGACCTATTCGTATTGGGAAGTTATTACCCTTCGGGGTTTATTATGTTATTTTAAGTTATTTGTTTGCTTTTCTACCATCCCTTTCAAGTACTTGTACTATTAGTTTGCTAGCTTTTTTTAAAAGTTGTCCCTTATTTTCCTCGTACTTGCACTAAAATAGATAAGCAAACTCAACCATATATAGTATGCACCAAACAATTCTATGACAAGATGAACTAAACAATTGTAAAACAAGTTTATGGAAACTCTTGGGATTCATCCCTTACACAACTCCTAATAATCTTCAAAAATAAAACTAAAACATGTAAATCCTAAGCAAGCAAAGCTTTAAGGTGCTTTTCAACCTACTTGTCATCTTGACAAGTGAGAATCATGTTTAATGGCTTCATACATAGTAAACCTTCAGGTTTTGTGCATGCCAAGTTCTCGGGACTTCAATACCATCCATAGTCTCCAGCTTGTAGGTTCCTCTACCCTGTACACTCTTGACCTTGTATGGCCCTTCCCAATTTGGGGCAAGCTTCCCTTTCTGCCCTACACCAGAAGCTTCCACCTTCCTCAAGACTAAGTCACCCTGTTTGAAGAACCTTTCTTTAACCCTTAGGTTGTAGTAGAACGAAGCCTTTTTATGATACTCCACTATCTTCGCATGTGCCTCGTCTCGGACTTCATCAATTAGATCCAGGGCTAATCTTTGCCCTTCCTCATTCTCCTCAGCATTGAAAGCTTGAATCCCGGGAGAGGAATGTGATATCTCTACAGGAACAACTGCTTCTGCCCCATATGCTAACATGAAGGGAGTTGCTCCAGTCGTGACTCTACAGGTAGTCCTATAGGCCCATAGTATTAGGAGTATTTCATCTACCCAGTTATTCCTCGACTTCTCGATCCTCTTCTTTAGTCCATCCTTGATTATTCGATTCGCAACTTCTGCTTGCCCATTGGCTTGCAGGTGAGCCACAGAGGTGAACCGTAACTCAATTTCATTTTCTTCACAGTACTTCTTGAATTCCTCGTTGTTGAATTGTGTTCCATTGTCAGTGACTAGGATGCGGGGAATTCCATACCGGCACATGATATTTTCCCACAGAAATTGTGCAACCTGCTTAGTTGTGATTTTGGCCAAGGGCTTGGCTTCAATCCACTTGGTCAAATAATCAATGGCTACAATCAAAAACTTCCTTTGTGCCGTGGCCATGGGGAAAGGCCCCAGAATATCCATTCCCCACATAACAAAGGGGATGGGTGAGTTGATGGAGGTCAGCATCTCGGGGGGTTGTCTAACAACTGGTGCGTGCTTCTGATAGCGGTCACACTTTTTCACATATTCTTTGGCATCAGCCATCATTTCTGGCCAATAGAAGCCTAAACGGGTTATCTTATGAGCTAAGGCCCTGCCCCCAAGTGTTGCCCACATATGCCTTCATGTACTTCTTTAAGAGACAAGCGTGCCTCATCGGGCCTGAGACACCTTAAGTAGGGAACCACAAAAGATCTTTTATACAGAATTTCATCTATCAAAGAGTATCTTAGTGCTCGAACAGCCAATTTTCGTGCTTCAGTAGCATTGTTTGGCAACCAACCGGTTTGAATGTGAGCCTTAATGGGATCTATCCATGATGTCCCCATGCCTATAGAAGCCACAAGCTTAACATCAATGCTCCATGTTTTCAAAACGCGAAAGTATACACTTCCAGAACTTTCTTCTATCTCAGATGAAGCAAACTTTGACAATGCATCTGCCTTAACATTTTCTTCCCTTGGAATGTGCTCAACATGGCATTCATTGAATTTGGTCATCACAACCCTTACTAGGCGGACATACTTAACCATCGTATCATCTCTTGCCTCAAACTCTCCCTTTACCTGGGATATGACCAGCTTTGAGTCTCCACGGACTTTTAAGTTCTTGACTCTAAGTGTCCCTACTAGGCCGAGGCCAACTATCAGGGCTTTATATTCTGCCTCATTATTTGTGGTCGGGAAGTCTAATTTTATGGCATACTCAATCAAGAACCTATCAGGGCTTTGTAAAACCAATCATGTTCCACTTGAATTTGTTTTTGATGCTCCATCAAAATAGAGAACCCAATATTCTTTCTCCTTATCATCTTTCTCTTTGTCCCCCTTATCAGCTTCCTTGTCTTCAGGTATGGTATCTTCCTGCCCCCCGAATTCTTGGTTGGGTATGGTACATTCCTCCATGAAGCCAGCTAATGCCTGGGCTTTTATTGCCGTCCGTGGCTTATACTTGATGTCGAACTCTCCTAGCTCTATTGCCCATTTGATCAACCTCCCACTAGCCTTGGGACTATGAAACCGCAAATACGATCCAAGTAATAAATGCCCTTTCCTCTGCATTGACATGATCTATGATACTATCGGGGTGAAACAGGGGATCTAAAGAAGATGATATTTCTCTGGGGCTGATTTGTTAGTACCTCAATTTGATGAGCCTGAAAGTAAGGACATAACTTTCTTGAAGCCATTACCAAGGCTAGAGCAAACTTCTCAATAGTTGAATAATTCAACTCTGCACCATGCAGAATTTTGCTGACATAGTATACGGGTTTCTGGATTTTCAGTTCCCCCTTAACCAACGCAGCGCTCAAAGCACTCTCTCAAAACGGCCAAGTACAAGTATAAAACTTCATTCAAAGCTGGTTTGGCCACCAACGGGGCCTGGGCCATATATTTCTTTAACTCCTCGAAAGCCTTCCGGTTTTCCTCACTCCATACAAAGTCCTTAATGTTTTTTAGTGACTTGAAGAATGACAAGCACTTGTCTCCTGACTTGGAGATGAATCGTCCCAGCGCAACAACCCTTCCTGTGAGCTTTTGAATATCCTTGACAGTTTTTGGTGGTTCCATGTCCAGGATTGCCTTTATTTTATCGGGGTTGGCCTCGATCTCTCTCTTGGAGACCATCAATCCCAAAAAATTTCCAGATCCTACTCCGAAAGCACACTTTGTAGGATTTAACATCATCTTGTGGTACCTCAGGACCTCAAAAGCTTCCCTCAAATGGGTTATATGATCGGTCTTTACTAGACTCTTGACTAACATGTCATCAACATAGATTTCCATAGCTTTGCCAATAAGATCCTTAAAAATTTTATTTACCAACCTTTGATAGGTGGCTCCTGCATTCTTAAGGACAAATGCCATAACAAGATAACAATAAGCACCAAAGCCAGTGATGAATGATACCTTTGGAATGTCATCCTTGTGCATCTTAATCTGATTGTATCCACTAAATCCATCCATGAAGCTCAGTATTTCATGCCCAGTAGTGGCGTCTATCGAAGTATCGATCCTTGGTAACGGGAAACAGTCCTTAGGACATGCATCATTTAGATCAGTGAAGTCCACACACATCCTCCATTTTCCATTGGCCTTCTTCACCATTACAGGATTTACTAACCATTCTGGAAATTGAATCTGCTCAATGAAACCAACCTCTAAGAGCTTCTCCACTTCCTGTTTTATAGCTTCTTGCCTTTCTGGAGTAAAACTTCTTTTCTTTTATTTCACTGTCTTCCGATTTGGGTCCACATTCAGCTTGTGAGTAATCAGTTCTGGGTCTATGCCTGGCATATCAGTTGCTGACCATGCAAATACGTCACTATTTTCTTGCAAAAATTTCACCAACTTCCCTCTAAGGGGATCTTCGAGCGTTGCTCCAATAAAAGTCACCTTCTCAGGATCTTCGGGGGCTAAAGGAATTGAAACCAAGTCTTCTGCTGGCTTTCCTCTTTTCTCATCATTCTCTCGGATATCCAGAACTTCAATAGGAAGAACCTGCCCCCCAACTCCATCTGCCCTCAAAGAGGCCACATAACAGCTTCTAGCCATTTTTTGGTCTCCTCTCTCTTCTCCGATCCCATCTCGGGTAGGAAACTTCATAACTGAATGGTAGGAAGAAGGGACTGCCTTGAAGGCATGTATCCCTGTTATTTCCATGATAGCGTCGAACTAGCCTTCACCACTACGAAGTCCAACATCTGAGTTGCTTGCCTTGGTTTCTGACCTATGGTGGTTGGCAACTTGATTATCCCTTCTACGGGGCACTCTACTCCCGCAAACCCATATATTGGCATGTCGGTTGGGGTCAATTGGGAGTCATTATATCCCATCCTAAAAAAGGTGTCATGGAGCAAGATATCCACTAAAGCACCATTATCCACAAGGACCCTTCTCACTGGGCTGTTCCCTATTATCGGAGTTATAAACAACGGGTCGTCATGGGGAAATTTCACACCCTCCAGATCAGAATCATCAAAAGACATTGTTACTCCTGTCCTGGCCCTCTTCGGGGCTTCCCCAACAATATCCATAACTTCTCGGGCATACGCTTTCCTGGAGTTCTTGGATAACCCAGCAGCAGTTGGTCCTCCAAAGATTGTGTTTATAACAGGCCCTCGGGGTCGTGGTCCTCCGAAGATTGTATTTATCACCGGTCCCCTAGGCTGGGGATTCCGCCCCTGATCGTCTTGGTCCCTCCTACAATCTTCAAAGTTCTTTCTTCCATTGTTATTCCTATCCCCTCCATCTCCAGTGTATTTGTTCAATCTTCCTTTTCGAATGAGGAACTCAATTTCATCTTTCAGTTGTCTACATTCATCGGTGTCATGACCGACATCTTTGTGAAATCTGTAATACTTGCTCTTATCTAGCTTGGCAGGATCAGCCTTCAAGGGCTTAGGCCAATGAATATCTCGATCTTTCTCGATTTTTATCAAGATCTGGCTTCTAGGAGCATTCAACTTAGCGTATTCAGTAAACTTTTGCCCAGGTCCTCCCTTCTTCGGGGTTGAATCAGGGTTTGGCTCGGTTCTAGGATACTTGTCCTTAGTGATATATTCTAGGTCAGTTTTCCGCTTCTTGCCTCCACTGGGCTCATTACTCACTACAGTCTTCCTCATGCTCTCTTCCACCTTGATGTACTTCTCGGCTCTATCTTGGAGCTGTAACATGCTTTCTAGGGGGCGTTTTGCCAAAGGCATCTTGAAGAATTCATCCTAGTTCCCCGTTGCAGTGTTATCATGGCTACCTTGTCATCAAGGTCCGGGACTTTCAAAGCCTCCTTTGTGAAACGATTCAGGTATTCTCTCAAGGATTCCTTTGCTCCCTGTACAATACTCATGAGGGATGCTGAACTTTTCTCATGCACTCTCCCACTGATAAACTGTTTAATGAAAGCCTGACTTAATTCTCTGAATGACCCAATAGAGTTTGGGGGCAAACGACTATACCACCTTTGAGCCATACCCGATAGGGTTTGAGGAAAGGCCCGACACTTAATAACATCATTCACGGGCTGCAATAGCAGTGCATTAGAGAATGTCCTAACATGATTAGCAGGATCTCCCGTGCCATCATAAGCTTTGATAGTTGGCATCTTGAACTTCCTTGAGATCTGTACATTCATTATTTCTTCAGTGAAAGGCGGAGTAGGATCATCAGGATCTCCAAGTGGAAGAAGATTGCTTGGATCAGCCCTTGGGACAACAACCCTTCTCTGTACTGGACCATCCAGGTCTATGATGGGAGGAGGATTTCTCCCCCCTACGAGGTACTGGGGGCCTGGTGGTCTGGTGCACCTCCAAGTCGCACCTTAGCCTTTGAATCTCAGCCTCGTGAGCCCTGATCCTTTCCTGCACTTCTTGGGGATTCGTCCCTTGGGTGCTTTGAGGACGTTGGCTACCATCAGCCATCGGCTCTTTTCCAGCACGTCTCCTTCTTGGGGCTACTTCATCATCCGAAGATTCGGAGTCTCTCTCATTGTAAGGACCATAAAATTCCTGATCGTCAGGGATAGGAGCCAAACCTCGTATGTATGGGGGCGATCACCCTTGCGCTTCACTCCGTCCAGCATGTCCACTTCCTCCAACCTCGGGGTAAAGGGGCATCCCATAAGGGGGGTTAGTAGTCACAACAGGTGAATATTCGTACCCGATGGGTAGAGAATTCACAGGTACATGTAGTTGTTGAACTTGGAGATTCGTACCTTGAGTAGTCGAGGGAATCGTCCCTTGTGGCTAAGGTTCAGTTGCCCCTATCTGGGCTTCTCCTTGCGTGGTTGCATAGGTTGAATGAGGAGGTACCTCCACAGTTGAAGAAATCACTTGGGTTGTCCCCGTTGGCGTTCCTCCTTCAAGGGCTCTAACTGTTCTCCGTATTTT
The DNA here is from genome assembly GCF_009905375.1 of Apium graveolens. NCBI lineage: Eukaryota > Viridiplantae > Streptophyta > Magnoliopsida > Apiales > Apiaceae > Apium > Apium graveolens. The sequence continues at coordinate 99,437,401 of NC_133657.1, read as the reverse complement.
CACCATGGTTGTTGTTGTTTCTTTCCCAGAGACGGCGCCAAATGTTATGGATAAAAACTAAGGTTATTATTTGCTATATTGATTACTAAGGTTCGGGAGCTCAAGGCCTTTAAAGGCTGCTCTCTTGTTTCTAGCTTAACTCTGCCTTTACGAGATGCCTACGTATTTCTGTGAATTAGAGAATCAAGCCAAAAAATGTAGTTCTGATTGATGGGGTGAGTCCCTTTATATAGATGTTGAGAGTCCTTGAATTGGACTAGGGATATAAGACTTGTTGATCAAGTTCTCAGACTTTAGATAGACTTTGAAGTCCTAAAATAAAGGAATCGGATTCCTTGCTGGTATAGGTGCCCTTGGGGCTATCTTTTATATATTTATATCACTGATTGGATTCATTTAATGAGCTGTTAATCTTCCTTATTTATTAATTACGAAATTAATAAATAATCAGAGCTTCGGGCCTCGTAATTGGGCTTCGTTACTGGACCATACCAGGTCTAATTAATTCAACATTAATTATATTTCTAGGCTAATTTTAGGCCAATATCAACAAGAATGTTTAAAAACTTTCTGGTGGATTGATTTTTCCACCAGAGATATATTTATAAATGTAGAAGATCTCTGTGATGTACAAGCACACAATTGCTTACAAGAGTTCTTACAAAATGAACTTGAGAGTGCTAAAGATACAACTTACAAATGCTCTCGTGTTCTTGCTTGCGTTGACTGTGTCAATCTCTTAATTAACTCTTTGTTACACTTGGTTTATATATCACCAAGTTACATGTGTAATAAGACAAATATACATCTATTATCTAGGTCTAATCACATATTTCTTCATTTCTCTGTCCCATGCAATCCAGATAGATATAACATCTTTGAACGTCCCAATTTTGCATGAAAATGGAAATGCTTCTTGATCTTCATAATCTATAGTACAGGCTGCCACATTCCATTTGTGTACAATCAACCCATGTGACTGTCAAGTCGCTTTCAACTTCTATTCAAATCTGATTGTTCTTTGAGACTTTAGCAATATTCGTTGAGTCTGTTATGAATCATCCGTTGAAAGTGCCTTGAGTCATTAGTTGAGGGCTTTGCAGATTATCTGTTGATAGTGTTTCTTTAGCAGTTGACATACTTTCACTTATGCAGAATTACAATGCATTATCTATTTACAATTAGCAAACCTATTATGCATATATTGCTAGTAGTCAATATGACTTGGAATTTCTAACAACTTCTAAACTTCTAAGATATTGTAGTGTACTTGAATGTGCTACTAACCTATTTAAACATAATCTACTCTATCACTTTGATGGTTACAAAATCATTTAACTTATCTACTTAGAGTATTTTGTAGAGTTATCATCAAGCCTACAACATATTCCAAACAATCTCCCCCAATTTATGTCTAATAGAATTATAGGCATAAATTCAGGTTAACTTGATGATAACAAAATACCCTGATTAAAAACTAAGGCATTAAGCAGTAGATAAGTTGCAAATTGATTCAAATATAATTTAAATAAAGAAAGTTGAGTATGGTTACATGTCATTTCAAGATGCTCCTTTAGTCTGAGCTGATCATTTCTTTCTCCTTGAAACTCTGGACCTCTTCCCCAGCTTCTTGTCATTCTCCTCATTTTGATGTTGGAGTTGTCTATGGAATTCAGCTTCATTACCATCATTGGGATCCAGCTTATCCTCTATTTTTCTGAGAGTTTCATTGCTAGATATTTGCAGCTGGTCTTCAAGTCTGAAAAATCTTCTGACTCCCCTTTCATCTCTAAACTCCATCATCTAGTAAGGTCTCAAATGAACTGTATCACCAGTATGTGGGATAGTTAAAAATCTAGGTAGTGCATTTGGATCTCTCCAGCTTTGTCTAATTTGGTTGATCTTGTTAAGAACTTCAGTTTTGTAATGACTGGGAAATTACGCTTGTATTATATCGTAATAAAGATAAATTATGTGTTTATTGTGTCATTTATATGTAATTAGTCATAAAACCCTAACTGCTATATGCTACGTGTGTTCTGTATCGTTAGGGTATTTTCTGGATATTTATCGTATATTTTATTTCGTGTTAAAAGCTTTTGTATCAAAAGTTATACGACCCGAACTATGTTTTAATAGCTGATATTTCAAATAAAATAATTGGCCTTATTTTTCTTAGAATGGGTTGTACCATCGCGTTATTCTTAACATCTAGATATTTTACAATTTTTCTCGTTTCGTGAAAAATGACTTTTTCCGACCCCTTCGGGTGTTAAAACCCCCAAAAAATCACATTTTTATTTTTATAAAATTACGGGACTTTCAAATATATCATTTCTTTGTATTTTTGAATTATTCACAATTTTTGGGAATTTTGGCATATATTGTATATATTAAATATTTAAAAATTAGAAACTAATACTCAAAAATTATAAATTGGGGACCAATTAATTTTATTAGATGTATAATTAGGGCTTTAATTTTAATTAGAAGTATTATTTTACCTACTATAAATAGCCTAGTTTTTATTAATTAATTACAATGAAATTATTAAAAATTCTGAAAAATCTGAAAATTCTCTATTTTCCGGGTCGGGTTTTGAATTCAGGTTGTGCAATCAAACCATGATTTTGATCTGGTTTCTGCACAAAATCAAGTCGTTCAAGTACTCAAATCAAAGGTTTTGATCCATTTTTTCTGTTTCTGATATCAATTTCATGTTTTAATTTGTTATTTTTTAATTTCAATTTCTAGGGTTTATGTTCGAGTTGGTACTTTTTAATTCTGGGGTTATCTATTAAAATTGATGTTATAAATAGCTTTATATGATTGTTTCTGATCAATTTGCATCAATTAATTTAACGAACGATTGCTTGAAATGATAGTTCGATTTCTAGGGTTTAAACTTAATTTTGATTTGATCATTTTTGAGTTTGAATGATTTTTGGTTACTGAGATGTTAGGGCTTAGATTGTAGAGGTTCTAAGCTTTGATTTGTGCTATTAAAATCAAAGTTTTATTTACAAACGAAGAAAATCGGGTATTGGCCGGAGTTTATGTCGTTTTGATTATTGGTTGGGATTCAGGGATGATTTCCGGTGATTGAACAATGTGTTCGTGATGTTGAAGTGATTTGCAATCGATTCCAGTCAAGAAACAGACCAAATGATGTCAATTTTGGCTTCAATTTGGTTGGCCGAAAAGTCTTCCAATGGCCGGTTTCTGGGCAAAATCCGGCGTGTTCACGACCCGGATTTTAACCCGTTTGACCCGTCTGTTTGACCCGTGTTTGATTCAATTTGTCAGAAGTTTCATCTCTGACAAATGTTTCTGATTTTTTTTATTATTAATTATAAAAATCAGTTAATGAGTTCATCATCCACTTTGGATATTTCTGAAACACTACCCGAGCACTTCGATAGAAAGGCTAAATGTTGGCAGGGTCGAGTTTTCAAAATGATGTTTCCATGAATTGAAGTATCTCGTAACTTCATATTTTGCTAATGATCAAAGATTTAACTTTCCTTGAGCGGATAAAAGCCCTCAAGAGTATTTGCGATAATGAGTTATATAAAAGTTTTACCTTGTAAGTTCATCGATATATGATGAACTTTGAAACTGATTATACCTTGAACGATGGTAGTTCAAGAAGTATTCGGAAAAGATATAAGTATATTGGAGTATCTTGTAACTTCATCTTTTCAACTTATATCTAGTAAATGATTATCTTATGCATGATAAAGATTTTCAGAAAAACGTTGAGACAAGGTTAGATATATGAGATCACCTTGCAACGATATTTTTATACAGTATTAACTGGAACTTTGTGTATATTATGCATGACAGAGGATTTCAAAAATTTTGAAATATATATATATATATATATATACTGAATATTTTGCGACTTCGTCGCGTTAAGATATCAAACTTGGTTTTTGTTTGCTTGACCAAGACTTTCACGAGTACTATGAGAATGCTCATAAATTTTTAATTACTATACATGTTATTTTGATGGGCTTATTTCTCACCCTTGCTTTCTTCTTTCATCACACAACAACATCTAGACAAGATGAACAAGACCAAGCTCCCAATCCGTGAGCGGATAGGAAACGTTCCGCAGTTTCTTGTAGGCGTTGATGTCGCTGTATCTGAGGTAGGAACTACCAATAGGCTAGGCTTTCAACTTTTGATGTACCAGACTTATGTATATATATGTATTGTAATAATGGCAAAGAATATGTAAATTTATTCAGAAACCCTTTGAGGTGTAATGACTTATAATTGTGGAATAAAATGACTTGTGTTATTTTTGGTATTCATCTCTGAGACTATAACTTGTGGCGTGTGTGTGTATTGTGGGGTCACAGTACGCAGTAGTTGGTTGTTTATTAAGATTATGTGTTATTAAGGGAAATGAAACTTGTGACAACCCGGATCCCCGACCCTGGATTTGGGGATGTTACAGTGCACACACAGTGTCAACTGAAGTCAAGGACTTAGTTACTGCACCATCTCAAATTAAGATTGATGTGTCTCTAACAAATATGGAGTCACAACCAAAATATCTCATTATCGAAACACCACATACACAAAACTCTCCAACTATCTCTCTTGATGTGGATATGTTATTCCCAAACAATCTAAAAAGGAATTACAGAAGGGGGGTTGAATTTAATTTTGGCCACTTTTTTAATTTTATGAAATGTTCTACTATAATATATAACAGTGTTTAATTTAGCTAAAGTACGGAATGAAAGTATTGAAGAAATCAAACACAAAGTAAACAAATACAAGTATTTAAAAACTTTTTAGTGGATTGAGCTTTTCCACTAGAGATATATATTAATATGAGAACTCTGTGATGCAAGGTTTGCACACTTGAATTGAGCTTTTCCACTAGAGATATATATTAATATGAGAACTCTATGATGCAAGGTTTGCACACAGCTGCTTACAAGTTGAACTATCAAGAACAGAGAAATTATTTACAAATATGGCTTTATTTATTTCTCTGGTAATTGCTTACTAACTTAGATTGTTGTTCTACTTGCTACATTTGGTTTATATATCACCAAGTTACATGATAACCAGACAAACAAATAAGACAAAATGTTTCTAATCTAATTTCATGCTCCTTAATTTATCAATCCAACATCTTTGAATATATTTATTTTAGCATGGAAATGGAAATGCTTCTATGTTCTCTAAAACCTGTAAATAGGCTGCCATATTCCAATTGCATACAATCAACGCATGTGACTGCCAAGTCACTATCAACTGCTCTTTTGAATTTGTTCATCCGTTGGAACTCAGTTAGATCATCCATTGAAACTCAGTGGGATCATCCGTTGAGACTTTGTTGGATCATCCGTTGAGAGTCTGGTTGATCATCCGTTGAGACTTTAGTTGATCATCCTTGAAGCTTTAGTTGATCATCCGTTGAAGCCTTGTGGAACATCCGTTGAGACTATCTTCATAGCAGTTGACTCCATTTCATTTATACAAGATTACAAGGCATCTAATATTTACAGTTAACCAACCTATCTTGCATATCAATCTAGTAGTCAACATGACTTAAAATATTCTACAACATTTAGTTCTCTAAGGCATTACAATATGCAGAAATGTGCTACTAAACTTATTAATACATAAGCTACCCTTTCAACGGATATTAAAGTGATCATCCATTGAAAGCTACAAAGTCACTAAATTAGAATCTACTAAGTGTTTTGTTTAACTTATCATCAAGTACACAACATATTCCTAACAAGATATGATACACACATCAGTTCCTGATTCTCCATCTCTTACATTCATGGAGGAGCCAAAATCTAGTGCACCTGGGCATCATCTTATTGATGATTTGTTAGCTCGGTTGTCCATTCTTTCTCAAACCGTTGAAGAATATGTGCACCTAAATTTAAAATCAATCTCAACAAATTCGAAAATAGTTTCAACTCCTATCTCTATTATTTATACTTCTTCGACGAATATTCCTCATTTATTGATCAATGATTGTCCTTCGATGAATAAGCCTAACATCAGTCATTCGTTGATACTCACAGCTGCTACTTCGACGGATATCACTCATCTGTTGATAGTCTATGCACCTCCTGAAATACCTAAAATTGTTACAGGTGCAGATGATTTAGTAGTTATTCAATCACTCTTAGGATTGAGGGAAGGGAGTGATATGAGTGAAAGGCTGGGTTGCTCCCAGGAAAAAGGAGAGGAAAAGAGTGAACATATACATGCTATTTCTTCCAGCGTGGCAAAAGTGAGTGAGAGGAGTCCAACCTTAGATGGTGAAGTGAGGGTGTGAGGGTGGTGAGCCAAGGGGAGCCCTTGATATAAAAAGAGAGAGAACATGAGAGAAAGGCAGGTACTGGAGCAATAAGGATGGAAGCCATTGCAAGTGAGTCAATGAGTGTCAATGAGGTAGAAAGGAAAAGACTATATCAACAAGATTACAAAGCTGTTATAGATTCTATTTCCCTGGATGCTGAGACATTTACTCATCCTATTACAGCCTAATAGACTTTGGCTGCTCAGGGCAATGAGGAAGCAGAGAGGATTCTCAATCTGGTACATACTACAACTTCAATGCTAAGAGCAAAGGATGCAATCAAATCTCTTCCACCAACAGCTGGTGATGATTTTAAGTTTGATTCCGCTGACTCTTTTGGTGATGAGTCTAATAGGGATGATACTGATGAAGTTGGCATGGACTTAGGGGGAGCTGCAGGTCCTAGTTCATTTACTAGTATTCCAGCCTGGATGCTAATCAAGGAGTACAGTTATCACCATTTCAACTCCATAATGTTCAAACTTATTTCTCGGACTCAATCAGCAATTGAAGCCACCACCAATGCTAGTACCAGAAGTCTTCTAGAAGCCCATGTTGAATCTCTACAGCTACATAAAATTCACACTCTTAAACATAATCAAGATGTTGATGAGCTCAAACAAGCCATTGATACAGTCAAGAAAGACATCAATGATAGGATAGAGGTTAAGCTTCCTGAGTCAACTATGATGGATATTCACCAGAAACTCAGGAAGGACAATGCTCTCAATAGGAATGTTGAGGCTTTTGGTTCCCAAATGACAGCTATATAGAACTTAGTGGCCCAGATACTTGCAAACCAAACACCACAAACTCAATTACTTCAACAGTTGGTGACTTCTCACACTTCCTACCTTACCTCCCTTGATGATAAGAAAAAGGGGGAGATGGATGAAATTTTTCAACTCAGTAAGGGGGAGAAGGATAAGGATGTGAATATCCAAGTCTGCAAAGTGGTAGTACCATCTATCACTATCTTTAAGCCACCGGCTGTAGCTAGTATTGATCTGATCAATCTAGCAGCAGCTAAGCTCAGGTTAAAAGAGCAAATGAAGAAGATTGATGACAGAATTGAGAAGGTTTTTGGCTCAACTTCTACTCAAGCTCAATCGGTGACACATTTCACTCAGTTGAGACCAATCACCATACAAAATGCAGCTAGAAAAATGAGATAAGGGTGAGCCCTCTATGAAGAATGAGTTCAACAACTTTGTGTTGATGAAACCCAAACAGGAAATGCCATAATGTCAGCAAAGCATCCAATGTTGGTTAATTATTTTCCTCCTAGGTCAGATGAAGAAAAACTGATAGGTGCTTTAATTAAAAACTTCAAGACCACAAAGGATGCCAATTTGACAGAAAGAATAACAAGAATCTATAGACATGGCAAGATGATTTGTGTGATGTCTGGACACCCTCAGTTTGGTGAAACTAAAGATGAAGAAAATGCAAGACTAAAAGCTTAGAAAAAAAGATTGAAGCAGGCCAATAAAGGAGAAAAAAGGAAACTAGAGATGCCTGCTACTTCAAATATAACTGATAAAACTTTAGCTGATGATCCAAAAAAGAAGGAAGCAAGATAAGAGTGGGTAAAAGGAATTAGAACGAAGGACAATGCAAAAGGCCAGCTAGTCCTAATGAAAGGGAAACTGATCAAGGTCAATCTACAACTACAAGTCAACCAACTGTGTCCACTGAGGAACCTGTTAAGCCAAGGTTAATCCAGGCATCAACTTTCATGGTGAGCCTATCATACCAAAAGATGAACCCATAGATTGGGACAGTCAACCTTTATCTGATTTGAACCTTCCGGTGCCCACCAAAAAGAGGAACAAAATAAAGGGGAAGATTATGAGAGTCAAGTCAATTCCACCTCAACAAAAAGTGATCTCCAAGCTCAAGCCCAAAGTCAACAAAGATGATCAATTGCTCATCTGTGACAATGAATCCTCAGACCTTAATCTCTACCTGGATGAGCTTTATAAAGTAAGGGGAATTTTTGCTAACACTAAGCTACCATAGAGATTAGTGTTAGATACAAGGGAGGCAACAAGATCATTAGGCCTCTATACAGAATCCTCAATGAAAGCCACATTGTTCTAATGAACCTGTAACGCCCTCCAAATCCGGGGTATAGATCTGGGGAGTACTTACTAATTACCAAACCTGTATTCTAATTAAACAGGTATATATATATATATTTAATCCCCTTTTATATAACTAACTAGGATCTTTTTAGGTTAAAGTATGAAAACAAGAATAATACTCTACTTTTATTACAAACCAAATTTAAAATCTCACAGAACTCTCTTTATTACAAACCATTGTCTAAACAAGTTTTAAACTAACTTCACTTTTATTCAAACACGCACCATATCTATCTACACTACACCTGCTCAGGTAACTCAAAGTTTTTTTGCTGAATCGGGATCATCACTTTTGGTATTAGAGGGTCCCGCTGCTTGACTCGTTTCTTTACCACGCGAGTCCTGATAGGTTTCATTTTCCTTCTTAACTGAAAACAATAAGGTGAATAACAACAAAAAAGGGGGTGAGCCATAAGTTGCTCAACAAGTCCACAATATATAAACAGTGTTATAATAAACTAAATGAACTGGTAATTTGGTTACATCTGCAAAGATATAACCTCGCAAGAAGAGAACAAAGGCCATTATCGGCGAGTATCAGTAAACTAAACTGGACACAAGTTCGCACCTATATCCTGCTGATCAGCCAGGATACAGTGCAGATCCATACCTCAATAAATAGATCCATTCGGGTACCCATGCTCTACGGCCCAACACAAGGATCAGGTTAATTCCCGATCCTTAGGATCAGGTATAAACCTGATCCTAATCATCACCATCCAGTCCATAGATGAGCAACTGTAACGATCGATATGCTTTGATGTATCCCAACATCGGAATATATCAGGATATATGTATATATATATATAATATTATAATATGAATAGAGGATTCAACGAATTAGGAAAAATCAGGAATCAAAATGAGATACGAACAAAGGAATAATAATTATGTATTAGTGTTTGTGAACATAGATTATCAGTGTGTAACTACGATAAGAATCTGAAAGCAATTCACTATTTTAAATTTAGAATAGGGGAAAAACTTGTCTTTCACACGATCTACCATAAATATATCTCCTTCCTCTATCACCAGCTCGATCCTCCTTGTTGGATTCGTCTCTATCAAAGAAATAGGCTTATTTAGTCAACTCGTATCTCAATCGCGTCTCAAACCGACTTCACATAGCCCTTATCATTTACCCTTACGCGTATTATTGACTCGTATAACACTTAATAACAATTAGGACTCGATTAACTACATAATTCACATAGCACATAAGTCATATAGTCATCCTAGGTTTAAAATAATTTTTAGAATCGAAATCGACTCGCTATTCGCATCTCTGAACAATATCTGGCTCGTTTCCTATTTTTCAGAATTTATTGGACTCATCTCTATAAGTAATAGGGCTTATAAGTAAATAAATATCGAAATTCGACTCGTTCCTAAAATAAATTAGGATTTCAAACTATTTTTAATGAAAAAAGATCATTTTTCTGAGTCGAAGGGCTTTCGTTTCGCTTAAATCGGATAAGCGGTTCAATTATTATTCGATAAATAATAATAAATCAATTTATTATTCAATATAATTAATTATTCAAAATAATTGAATTTCAAAAATATTTTTAAATAATTATTTAGGAAAAATCAGAATTAAAAATGATTTTCCATAATTTTTGGAATTAAAATAAATTTATTATGAATTATTGAAAATAATTTGATTAATTATCAAAATAATTAATCATTTTTAAATAGTTAATAAATAATAAATAAAGAAATAATAAATTTCTAATTTTAGAAAATATTTCAAAATTATTTATAATAAATAAATCAATTAATTAAATAATTAATTAATCAATTTATAAAATAAATACGCCAGGAAGACCACTTACGATGATCAGTCGCAGTAGTAGAACCCCACAATTTTCTACATGTAGAGGAGAACAGTCGGATTTACTTGTCGACCGAATGCTGGACTCCTAAGGAATGAACCGTCTTAGTGGAACTTTCGGGCCAATAAATAAGGCTGGGCCGGCGCCACTCGACCACTTACGCCACTCCTAGTTTAGATGAAATCCATGACTCTGAAACATAAAGCTTATAACGACTCGTATATTTCTGTAATATTTAAATATGTAATTATTGTGTAGTTAATTAATAAAGAAGTTTATATCACTCATAATCTCTGTGTTTATTTATTATCGTTTATATGTGATTGTGGGATTTTGTAGTGTGTTTTATAATTAGCTAGTGCACAACGTTATTTTGGTTTCATTTATTTTCTTTTAAAAAATGATTTTATGACAATTTTAATTTCCGAAATTATTTGGGGTTGTCTCTAAAAATTGTTTTATGATTTTATAACCTTGCTAATTATTTTAGGGATTTTACAAAATTTACAAATCAACATTCTGTCATTTATTTATTCTTCAATGATTTTCTGAACTCATTTAAATGGTAAAATCCATATTTAATTCCAGGATTCTTCAAAAATCATGAAACTCATATTTTATTAAGTTCATAATATTCTGGGAATTTTAAAATTATTTTGGTAATTTTTGAGATTAATTTCACCTGCGCTTTGTTTCGTTTAATCGTTAAAACGCAGGTATAAGTTTTGTACCAAAATTTATTTAATATTTAAGAAAAATTTATTTTTAATAACTTCAAATTATTTGTGACATTTTAAAACTATTTTGATAAATTTCCGGGTTTATTTTACCCTCAAATTGGTTCGTTAAATTGTAAATATTCAGAGCAGCACGAAGGGACACGTGTTATAAAAATAAGGCAGGTGGCATTTTGTTGTGCACGTGTCCTGTGCACAATTCTCGCCTTTGGTTTCTTCTCCTGGGTTCATATCAATCTCTCTGTTTCTCACCTCTCTCTCTCTCTCCGTTCTCTCTCACCTCTCGTCTCTCTCGTTCTTCCTTCGTTCTTCTTCTTCGGCTCTTTCTTGTGCCGTCTCTTGTTGTCGTTGTTTGCTCCGCCACCACCGCCTAATTTCCGGTGAGGCTTGGTGGTCCGATTGATTCTGTTGGTTATGTATATATATATATGGTGTGTGTATACATATGCTCGTGTGTGTGTGTGATTCTGTGGTGTGTGTGTTGCGTGTGTGGTCAGTGTTTTGCCGCCGTTGACCCTGTTTCCGGTTGTTGAGGTTGTCCTGTTCCTTTTTCCATTTCTGCGCGTGAGGCGCGTGTTCAGTATCATGTTGTCGCTGTTGTTACTCGATTCAATTGTTTCTGAAATTTTTTTATTATTATTATTTCTTTTGCAGGAAATTATTTGACTGGATTTTGTGAAATAAAATATTTTTGTGCGGGAAATTAATTAATCGGTGAAAATTAGGACACCCAGATATTTTCGGGCACCAATAAATTTTGCGGCCGCGTGCGATGAATTTTTACGAGCGCGCGGTGGACGGTGATGACCCTGTTCTGAGTCCTAAATATTTTAATAAATAAAATTTGTATAAATTATATTCGGGACTAAAATTTGTTTATGTGGCGATTCAAATCGATTTTTGTTGAGATTGGACGTCGATTGATGTTTCGACGGGTAGACCTTTAAACAGAGGAGTCGCTGTCCAATTTTTCTAAAGATTACCTTAAATTATAAATCGAGTTTATATACCTCGTTTATTATAAATTAAACTCTGATTGCTATGTGCACCATTATTGAGTATACGTTATTGATATTAATATATTTGTGAGTCAAAAAATTATAGCGATGGGTAATTAGTTAGTGAGGAAAAGTCAAGCATACTCGGATGTCTAACCTAGGATATTTCGATTTCGTCGGTTCGAGTCAAAGGACCTGGTAGTTCAAGTCAATTAGAGTTAAGCCAAAGTTAGTGCAAAGCTTCGCAAGGCAAGTACCCCTGAACTAATCTTTTACAGTTCAGTATATATGAATAGTTGTTGATTTAAAATTACGTACTGGAACAGAACGGTTTAAGTTACGTATTCCCCGTATTTAAATATGTTTTATTAACTGATGTTTTGGGGAAAAAGTAACTTCTGAAAATGCCTATCTCTAGATTGTGATTAAAATTAAAAAAGAAATTTTTTTGAATGTGTGCTGTAATGGTTTAAAAAGAGATAGGTGTAAATGGTTTTGGAAACTGGATAAAAATAAATCAGATATTAGATGGTCAGTTGGCGTAAGAGGTCCGTTATTAGGTAACGGCCCATCATGGTTGCGTAAGAGGCTAAGTCGGATGCGCGCACTGGTAGTCCGCTTAGTCCAGCATGACAGAGACCTAGCTAGTCTCTGAGTTCCGGAACGAAATTTGTGGTGGGATAGACTAATCAGCTGTCCCTAGAATTCATCCTCTTTTATATATCTGATAAAGTTGGAATAGTTTTAGTCCCCGTAATGGGACCGGTGAATTATTGGTCCAGCAATGGACAGTGGTTTTGGAAAGGAAATAGCTTGCTAAAATTGAACTCTGGTATTTTGACACAGCACACTACAGATGATGTTATTTTGCAAAGCATGCTAGTTTTGATATCCAGTTTATACCTGTTTTACAGATTTCTCGTATATCAGTTTAATATCTGTTCCTATATTGTTTTATATAACTTGTTACTGGTTATTCATATAGAGGTACTGTTGAGCAATAGAGTGCTCACCCTTGCAGCTGGTTTTGTATTTATTTATTGCAGATGTCTAGAAGACCAGGTCAGCGTAGAGTGTCAGCCTCCGGTCCCGGCTCCTCCGAGGTAGTTTGTATCAGGCCCTGAGGTCTGATGAGTTGCTGTAATAAGTGAGAGTGTATGGTTTTGAATAAGTTAGTGTGTGTGTTGTAACCTAAATAATACTTGAACCTGTTTCGGCTCCTGGTTGGGGTCGTGTATTATAATAATGTTTATTTAGCAGTTTTTGTTATAATTTATCATATTTTTGGTGACGTCAGCCCCTGACCCTGGGGTTGAGGCCGTCACAGTTGGTATCAGAGCCACAGGTTCAAGTCCCTAATTTAGGTTAAGAAATGAGTTAGTAAGGTGTAGGAAGTATGTCCTATAGTGTGAGTCAGCAACTCATGTCGAGGAGCAACCTTAAGTGTAAGTCGAGGGTTCCGACGGCGTTACCCTGGCATCTATTAATATTTTAATAGACTTGCCCTAACCTTGTTCTATCTTTCCTGTATATTGTTATGATTGTCAGTGGATTGATCATATCAAGATGATTGAGTTAGATTCTAACGTCCCTGTTAGAGCAATAAGGTCAGATAATGGAACAGAATTCAAGAATTCACTTCTCAATGGATTCTGTACAGACAAAGGGATTACCAGACAATTTTCAGGTCCTAGAACCCCTCAGCAAAATGGAGTGGTAGAAAGGAAGAATCGTACATTGATTGAAGCTGCAAGAACGATGTTAAGTGAATCAGGTCTTCCAATGTACTTTTGGGTTGAAGCTGTCAATACTGCATGTTATACTCAGAATCGAACTCTAATCAACAAAGACTTCATGAAAACTCCTTCTGAGATTTTGAATGAACAGAAACCTTCTATCAAATACTTTCATGTATTTGGTGCCAGATGCTTCGTGCTCAAGGATGGAGATGAGCGTCGTGGTAAATTCGAGGCAAAGGCATATGAGGGTATTTTTGTTGGATATGGAAGAAGATCATACAGAGTGTATATCATTGATCAACACAAAGTAAATGAAAGTGTCAATGTTACATTTGATGACACTAAACTCCCTAGTATCCAAACTGAATATCCTTCTGAGAAACTGAAGTTTGATGATATGTCAGATTCAGAATCAGAACATGGTCAAGAACCTGAGGTTGTTGCTGGTGAAGAACCTGTTAATCATGATGATACTCAAAGTAATAGTGATGGAAACTTTGGCAACAATGGAGATACCACTGCTACTGATGGAGAATCTTCAAGTCAACATGGCAACAACTCAGGGGGAGATGCTGAAGGATCATCTAGTAGGACACAACATCCAAATGAGTTTCAAGGCGAATCATCAAGATCAAATCTTCCAAGATAGACTGTCTGGAATAAAGCTCATCCTTTTGAGTTGATTATTGGTGATCCAGATGTTGGAGTCAGAACTAGACGTGCTACTCAAAATGAGTGTCTGTTCTCAGGATTTCTTTCTGAGATGGAACCTAAGAAGATTGAAGAAGCACTAACTGATCCAGATTGGGTGATTTCTATGCAAGATGAACTCAATCAGTTTGAAAGTCAACAAGTCTGGAAACTTGTACCTAGACCTACACACAAGAAAGCTATTGGTACTAGGTGGGTATTCAGGAATAAACTAGATGAAGATGGTGTAGTTACAAGAAACAAGGCAAGACTGGTAGCAAAAGGGTATTCTCAAGCTGAAGGCATTGATTATGATGAAACCTATGCTCCAGTGGCTAGACTTGAGGCCATCAGGATATTTCTGGCATTCGCAGCATTCTCAAACTTTAAAGTTTATCAAATGGATGTCAAGAGCGCCTTTCTGAATGGAAAGTTGGATAAAGAGGTATATGTAGAGCAACCTCTTGGTTTTGAAGATCCAGATCATTTGGATTTTGTCTTCTTTCTTTTCAAGGCTATCTATGGGTTCAAACAGTCTCCAAGAAAATGGTATGACACTCTCTCTGAATTTCTTTTTGAAAATAGCTTTATTAGAGGTGTCATAGACAAAACTCTTTTTTCTAAAAAACATAAGAATGATACTATATTAGTCCAAGTCTATGTGGATGATATAATATTTGGGTCTACTAATGATAATCTCTGTAAGAGATTTGCTAAGTTAATGCACAGCAAGTTTGAAATGAGCATGATGGGAGAGCTAAAGTTCTTTCTTGGATTACAAGTAAATCAAAGGTTAGATGGAATATTTATTTGTCAATCCAAGTATCTCAAGGAACTCCTCAAAAAGTACAATCTAGAGGATTCTGCATCAGCAAGGACTCCATCAACTACAGCTGTCAAGCTTGGACCATGTGAAAACTCCATTAAGGTAGATGTCACAAGCTACAGAGGTATGATTGGCTCGTTACTCTATCTTAATGCAAGTAGACCAGATATTATGTATGCTACATGCTTATGTGCAAGGTTCCAAGCGGATCCTAGAGATATTCATCTCGTTGCTGTTAAACGAATCTTAAGATATCTTAAGGGAACACCAAATCTAGGTATTTGGTACCCTAAAGAATCTGGTTTTAACCTTGTTGGATATACAGATTCAGATTACGCAGGAAGTGTTGTTGATAGGAAAAGCACCTCAGGGAGTTGTCAATTCCTAGGAAGCAGGCTAGTCTCATGGTACAGCAAGAAACAGCAAACAGTTTCCAACTCAACGGCCGAGGCTGAATATATTGCTGCTGGAAGCTGCTGTGCTCAAATCTTGTGGATTAGGAACCAGCTACGAGACTATGGCTCTGTATTAAACAAAATTCCTATTTTATGTGACAATACAAGTGCAATAGCCATCACCAACAACCCTGTACAGCACTCGAGGACAAAGCACATTGACATCAGGTATCATTTTATTAGAGAGCACGTCATGAGTGGTACTGTTGAACTATTTTTTGTTCCAACAGAAGAACAAATAGCAGATATTTTCACTAAACCACTTGATGAATCCACATTTACCAGATTAGTTGGTAAATTGGGCATGTTGAATAGTTTTAGTGATTAATTTAGTTAATATCTGAGATCTGTTCTTGAATGAATTTACAAATGAATTTTTCATAAATGAAAAATTCATTTACAAATTTATTTTATCATTTTATCATATGTCTTGCTTATTTCTATGGAATTTTTATTATCTTATCTTATTTATTTACTCAAATTGTTACTTTTAATGTCTTAGAATATTTTATTTTCTCTAAAAATATTTTTCTATTAATTTAATTTGTTAAAATTCAAAAGAAATCTATTTTTGGACTGAAAATATTATTATCTCTGAAATATTTTAATTATTTTAATTTTGTAAATATTTTCTGAATTTCTACTATTTATATAAGACTTTATTTCAGGTTTCCATATTTTCTGTACATATTTGATTGTCTTTCTACTAAAATGACAATCGGCAAGACAATTAAAATTGTCTTGCTGAAAATCATTTCAGTACTTACATATATACATATTAATTCTGTTTGTAAACGTTTTATTTCCAGAATGACAATCGGCAAGACAATTGAAATTGTCTTGCTGAAAGTCATTTTAGTATATAATTGTCATTTTAGTGTTTTTCAGTATAGTTTTATACTGGCAAGACAATCGGTATGACTATCAATTGTCTTGCCAGTTATAAACATTATATATATATATATATATATTTTCTTTTATTTTATACTGGTATGACAATCGGTATGACTATCAGATTGTCATACCAGTTATATTTATTTAGTGTTTATTAAGCTGGTATGACAATCGGTATGACAATCCCGGATTGTCATACCAGTTATACTACTTAATCATTTTTGTGGCTGTTTTAATCTTCATCAGTTCATTTTCTTTCAAAATTTCAACAGTCTCCTTCTTTCTC
Organism: Apium graveolens; assembly: GCF_009905375.1. Taxonomy (NCBI): domain Eukaryota; kingdom Viridiplantae; phylum Streptophyta; class Magnoliopsida; order Apiales; family Apiaceae; genus Apium; species Apium graveolens. The sequence continues at coordinate 99,420,448 of NC_133657.1, read as the reverse complement.
TTGTCCCTCTCTCTCTTCGAACCAACAGATCTCCATTGTTACTCTTGTGCTCGAGTTCTTACTCAGCAATTTACTCTTGTTATGTATACATACAAGTATATACATAAAGGAGTGCTGCCAAAATTTTTTCAAAATTTTTTTTCTCGAATCAATTTTTTTTCCTTTCAAAATCAGTTTGTGTGTGTTGAATTTGGGTATTTTTTAATTTTAATTTCAATTTCTGTTTTGTGTCTTTTGGTTTTTCAAATCTGTGTTTGTGAGTTAGGAATTTTAACGAGATACATTCCTTTCTAAATTTTTTGATTATAATTAATTTAATTCGAATTATTAAATTAATTTAATTAATTCGAATTTTCTTAATATTATTCTTAAAATTCTGAAAGTGTGTGTCTTATTATTATTTTAAATGGCTCTCAATTTCCAAATTGTCGCGCATAATCAGGTTGGTTATTTTAATCCGGAAAAATGTGATATGGAAAAATTTAAGCCTTGGATTAGATTTTTAAATGACCATTCGATTGTTAGCTCTGCTATTAAATCAAATGTGATTTTAAATGTCGATCTGCTTAGACTGATTTGCATAACCTCTACTGTGGCCGATGATTCAAAATCTTTTTCATTCACCGTGGCAAACACACAGTATGTAGTTGATGAATCAGTCATCAATCAGGCGTTAAATTTTCCATTGGACAATTTCTGTAATTTACCCTCTGAAAATGATATCACAAACTTTTTCCATGCTATTCACTATCAGGGGGTGATCAATTTAACCAAACTTTCAAAATCCAATTTGGTGTCTGAATGGGATATTTTCTTCGATACACTTTCTAAAGTGTTTGCCAACTGCACTAAATCCAACTTTCACAACATCACTTCCACTCTGCAGTATATTGGTCTTGCGGTTGTTTTCAATCAAAGGATCAACTTTGGAAAACTACTTTTTCCCATTCTCTTGAGACGTCTCACTACTGCTTTACGTGATCATTCTATAAATCATAGGGTATCATGTTACTATGCTCATTTTCTCATGCTTATAGCAGATCATCTTCTCACACCTGAACACAAAGCCCTTTTTGCTAACTCTGCAGTAACCGAACCCCCTCCAGTAAGCAAAAAGATTTACACCCGCCAAGACACAACCTTTAAATTCATGCAAGTTCCAGTACTTGTATCTGCTTTCATGGCCACTTATATTCCTTTACCTATTTTCAATCTTCCCGGTCATGAACAACAACCTCAACCTCCAGTGGTTCAAGCCACCAAGGCTCCTCCAACATCAGATGCTCTTCCTTTACAGGTAGTAATTCCTCACTCTCACTCCATTCCTACTTCTGTTGAAAGACCCCCAGTGGTTGATAGGGCTGACCATGAAGTTGTAGAACCACAGCTTCAATCCCAGGTCATAGAGCCAAACACAGAGTCACATTCTATCTCAACCTCTCCCCCACTGTCTAAAATGTTACCCAGAAGGTTAATAGGAAGTAGTGCATTGTTAAATGTGAGTGAACCCTCAGCTCTGCCTCCTCCAAAGAAAAGAAGAACTTATACTGAGGCATCTAAAAGCCCGTCTTTGTCCTCCCAACAGGACATGGACTTTGAAATGGCCAATGAACAGTTACTAGAGACATTCTCTCAACAGGATGAATCTATTGAAATTCGCCATAGGGCCATGGCATCTTGTACTGAGTCAAGCACAATTCCATTACTCACAATGGAACCATACATACCCACAGATGATACTCAGGACACAGAGCGAGGAGTGCACATAGAGTCTGTTACAGTGCCTGCCATAGTTACGGCAGAAGAGCAGTCACATGCTTCTGAGGGAAAATCTGACTCTCAGCCACCCTTAATAGAGTCATTTTCTCCCCTCCCAGATCAAACACCTCTGGCTCCCTCACGGGATTCTCCACTCGCAGATTTATCTGGAGAAAGTGGAGGGCAACTCGGTCAATCTATCCCTGAAGCAATTCAGACATCTATTTCACATGAAATGATAGGTTTGACTGAGGATCGGGACTCGCGAATTCCCATTGCACCACCACTGACCTCTCGTGAAGAGGCTAGGGTGATTTTAACTGCAGGTACAGAAGAACAGCAACAGGAAGACTCCTCACTAGCAATTATATTGATAGAAACACAAGCACGTGAGGTGAGTGAACCAAACACGAGTGAAATTCAGGTGAGAGCACACACAGACACTGATACTGTAAACCTGTTAGCTCAAATTGCTGCTCTAAAAGAAGAACTTGCTAAAAGCCAAGCTGAAGCTCAAGCATTCAAAGCACAAGTGGTTGAACGATCTTCTTCTTCCACCTCTGTCAACAATCAGTTGGCACTCATAAGGAATGATATCTCAGATCTCAAGAACACTGTCACACCAAAGCTCAATTCCATTCAGGAAACTCCAACTTTATCAGCTGATGACATTTCTGACTTCTGCTCTCTACATACAAGGATGACTTCTCTTGAAGATTTGGTTGAAATGAATCATTCACTGGATTCCTCTAGATTTCTGAAGATAGAGACAGGTATAGAACATCTGAATGAAGGGATGAAGCACATGTACTACATGATCAAAAATTCTCACTGTCCTAATGAAGAACAAAGGACTTACTTTGAAGGGCCGTCTGGTGGAGGCTCAGGCTCGGGAGGTGATGGAGGTCATGGAGGATCTAAGGGAAAGTCAGTAGAGGATCCCTCAACTAAGGGGGAGAAGAAAGGGAGTAGTGGAAAGGGGAAAGAAAAAGATACCTCTGCTGGGGACAAAGGAAAGGCTGATGATGTCTATTACAGTGGAGAACAGGATGACTTTGATATTTTTGACATTCCCACTGAACCAGTCTTGGAAGATAAAGATGGTTTATTTGAAGCTGAAGAGGAAAGTGATTTTGGAGAATGGGAAGAGGAAGCTACAGTGGATCCTATCTTTGAGAAAGAGTTTCAGCAGCAGCAGTCAGAGATGAAAAGAAAAGAAGCTGAACTCAAAAAGGTCTCCCAGATCATTGACATGAGGAAAGACATACAAAGAACAGAAACTCTTCAAAAGCAACGTCTTCATGACATTAAGGCTCAAGAAAGGAGAAGAGATGTCAGACTGAAGATTGGTGAAAAATGGGATGAAGCTAGGAGAGTACTTGATATGCCTCAGCTGAGCACTAACAATGATAGACAGTTCCTACATCTTCTTGACAAGCTGGAAATCTCAAATCCTAACAATGACATGTACATGAATGCTATCAAGACTGAAGTCTCAAGGATCACAGCTGCTTTTGATAGATCCCTAAATGAGATGAGCATTTTTGTATATTATCAGAGTGAAGGATCTTTCAAGGTGTCACTTCATCTGTTTGAGAATCGTTCTTTGTCAGAGATTTGGGTTCTTCTCAACAAGGTAAAAAGAAGCTCAAAATTGAATGAAGTTCTTCGAGAAAGGCTTAAAGAGTTTGCCAGCAGGGCTAGTCCTCAAGTGGTCAACAATCCTCATCAGGTGAGATTCTTTAAGTCTGATTGTCTTCAAATCTGTCAGCTAGATGTACAATCTCTTAAAGACTACTCAGCTAAGCATCTGGTCTGGATGGAACATCATTTAAGAACTGTTGAATACTCATCCATATTGAAGACTCAAGCTGCTGATTTGATTCAAGCTTATTGTGAAAAGAATATTAAAAGGTACAATCAGATCAAGAATAAGCTGAAGTCAGTTGGAGTTCAACCAGTCAGACCAGCAAGCTTCACTTCAGAAAAGGATCGTGTATTTGACAAAGAGTTGCTTCAAGATTTAGAAGAAGGTGAAGTCAGAAGAGAAGACAACTGAAGTCAATTAGCTCAAAACTCAATGTAATATGATTAGAGCTTTATGAATCAAGATAGTCTAATGTAGTTATATGTTCAGGCTAGAGGAACATCTATCTTGTATTCACTTGTAAATTTCTTTTGGAATCTGGAAAATGTTAAATATAATCCAGAACTTTTCTGCTATTTACTTTGCATTACTGTTTAAATCTTTTTCTTATTTGTTATTTGAGTTATCCTCTAGGTATTTGTTGTTATTGTCTAACAAGCAAATATGGGGAGATTGAAAGGCATATATCATAGCCTATTTGTTTATTCGAGGATTTAACTCAACTCAAATAAGAATGTAATAAGTAAATAGTAGATCTATCGTTAGAGAGATCTCACAGAGTAACATATGTCAAAGGGTTAAGAAACATTATTCATCTACAGACTTGAAGACTTAATTCACTGGCTTATCTGAAGATAGGACCTTCTAAGATAGATAGCCCGCTCTTGGCGATTATATGAATTAAATCTTTACCAAACTACTATTACGGTTGAGTATCGCACAATCATCAGAAGGAATGTCAATCTTTCACACCATAATACAACCTTCACGGCTTTAACCATCATCACTGTATTCCTCTGGCACAAGCGCCTATAATTGTTCTCTTACACTTAGAGTGTCGGCCACCTCATTGCCTTTCCTGATAGTAATAGATCCTTATAATCAATGTCTTTTGAATGATCTCCAACTAAATTTTCTACCTCATTTCCAATCACTGCTTGTGTGAAAATGCTCTTCCATAAGCTTTGGTGAGAAAAAAAATATCACCATTTTTCCATAAGTTATTGCCTCGGTCTTTAGAGGTTAACATTGTCACGACTGACTCTCGATCATACCTAGGACGTCTCTTATCTTGGATCATTCTTGTTTTCACCAATCTCGACCTTCGTTGGGTTGATCTATACTTTCTTATGGTTCAACACGTGCCCACCTGGCATTATTATAATTACGTCATATTTCCTTTATCAAAATTTCTTTTCTTCAGAACTTTGAATATTACCTTTCTCCTAGTAAGACCTCTAAGGTTATCCTTGAATCGTTCCTCCTGTATTCCCTAGATACAGGGCATATCAAATACCATTTACTAAAACTAGAACCATTGTATATATACTTCTGAAAAATTTCTCCACTGATCCTTAAAGGTTGTTGTTGCCTTAATCCTTCATTTCGTACTACCCAAACTCATAATGTCCCTGTTAAGGGTGAAATGCCAACCTCTATGCATCCCCCCATGGTTCATCTCAAGTTATCGAGGTTTTATCCTTATCTCCACCTTTAAAAAGGTACTTGCATCCTTACATGGATAAATCAAGTCATATATCACTGATAAGGGTATCTTATTCAATTATTCCTACCTCGATAGTCTATACCTAATTTCACAATAGCATCCTTATTCGAACTGAGGTCAATCCAGATGGCCTCCAAAATATAACAAAGGTTATCCGCTTTTCTTGCCTGAATTAGTAATGATAATAAGGATATTCTGGAAGATATTGGTCGTGTTCAACATCAATTTTTTTTAGTTCTAACTACTCATTTATCTCAATAGTTATCTCAATGTTGGGATATCTTTTATTCTTGGCGTCCCCCTTTTTAAGTATCAATTCACATGCGTTACTTATACTTTATATTCTTGAAGGTCTCCTCCTTCATCCAATTTCCTAATTTCTTGTTTTCCTGTCTCCTCAGTCTATTCGTGTTTTCTTATTAGCCTATCGATCTATCTCGAAATGTCTTCGAATACTCCCAACTTCAAGGGGATAAAATATATGTATCACTTATGCCTTCGAACATCAACCTTAACTCATGGTGAATCACCCTCATCCTGATGATTACAGACTTTTTTATCTATATTGCTACGAGTCTTTAGGGTTTCCTCATACCCAACTCCCTTATCATTCCTCAAACTCTATTTCCTTTATATTCTTTTATACTCCTTCCACTTTCAGTCTTTTATTTTCATTTCTATTACAACCATTTTATGAACCAACACAACATAAGCATTGATTTCAAACATTCCGTCATTCTGGATTCGTGTCCTTCAGATGAACCTTGACGACTTTCACAACCTAGATTCATGATTCATCATACTTGTCCGCCTGTGGTCTGGTTTTAAAACTTCTACACTATTTCTCTATCTTCCTTAGCCTTCCACTAGCGGGTAGCCTCTCTCTTAGGAAGGTAAGTGGAAAAACAGTCTTTTGCGCTTCGTCAATCATTTAGAATCTCAAATGATTCCCCTATTTCCTTAAGCCAAGCTCTTGCCTCGACCGGGTCAGCTTGTTCCTTGGAACTCTGAGAGCTTAGCGACTTAAAGGACCTGAAAAAAATTTCCCACCACATTGTTTTCTTATGATGGTGGTTGGGGATAAAAGTATAAGTTTTCTTTAGGAAGGTCCATGAATTGCCCCATAGGAGTACCATCCTGGTTCTCCCTATCTTGCTTGACTTCTATTTTCTCGGTATGAAACGTTTCATCCTTCTCCCATAATCGGGGTTATCTTATACGTTAAAATCCTTGTTTTCCACTTCATTATGTTATTCCTTCTTTCATGATGGCGACCTCCCTGACTATCACATTCAGGGTTTGCTCTAAATCTTATTCCTCGAACTATAGCTTTCATCTAAGATCCCGTCCTTAAGCTATTGAACATTTGGAACCTAAATTCTGTAGGAACACCTAATTATTCCCTTATCATCTTTCTCGGTATTAATCTCTTCTCCTGTCATTGGCTCTCTGCCTTCATTCATCACTTTTTTTTGGCACAATATGATCTTTTTCGATAATTCGGGCTGCATTGCAATCTCAAACAGCTTTTCGATACCGGCTCCGGTTACCTTCACTTCTATTTCCATTTTCTCGAAATCTCTTATCAACTCTTCCCAAGACAATATCATCTTGATTCTCTGCTTTCTACTAAGGGCGTCAGCCACCATATTGGATTTCCCTAGATGATAAAGAATCTCATAATCGTAATTCTTGATTAGCTCTAACCACCTCCTCTGATGCATGTTGAGCTCTTTCTGCGTGAAAATATACTTGAGCTCTTATGGTTTGCATAAATCTCGTATTTCTCTCCATACATGTAGTGCCTCCAATCTTTAGGGCAAAACTATTGCCGTGAGCCCAAGGTCATGGATAGGATATCAAATTTTATATTCCCCTAATTATCTTTATGCGTACGCGATTATCTTACCGTGTTGCATAAGCACACACCCTAATCCCTTGTGCAAAGCGTCACTATAAATCATAAAATCTCATTTTTCCCTCCGGCAACGCCAATGCAGGGGACGTCACCAATCTTTTCTTCAGTTCTTGAAAGCTTTTCTCGCATTCCTCTGTCCATTCGAACTTCTCAGTCTTACGAGTAGGTGCGTTAAAGGGGCTGCGATCTTTGCAAAATTTTGAACGAACCTATGATAGTAACCGACAATTCCTAACTCTGGTAGTCGCCCTGATACGGTCATCAATTCCTCAGCGGTCCTTTCTTCATTCTTCTCAGGATCCTTCACAGAATCCTCTTCAGCAACAATCTCTTCTGGGATAACATCCTAAACAGCTACATCCTTAATATGAACATCATTTGGTCCCTCGTTAGGGTGCTCCATTGGATCCACAATCTGATCCCTAATATATAGTAAAACATCATCGTGTTATTGCTCTTGAACTTCAGGGTTCAAAGCCCCTCTAACTCATACGATAACGATCTATGTTACTATCATGATATATATAGGGTTTCTTGTAAGGGTTTTAACTGTCAGTACTTCGTTAGGTAGTCCGGCTATGAACTTGGCAAGAGTTCTTATTATTTTATCAAACTTATTATTTTAACGTCGCAATCATCTCTGAGTTTTATAACGCTTAGCTCTGATACCATTTCTGTAACACCCCCAAATTTGGGGTCGGGGATCCGGGTTGTCACAAGTTCCATTTCCCTTAATAACACTTAATCTTAATAAACAACCAACTACTGCGTACTGTGTCCCTACAATATACACACACCACAAGTTATAGACTCAGAGATGAATACCAAAAATAACAAAAATCATTTTATTCCACAATTATAAGTCATTACACCTCAAAGTGTTTCTGAATAAATTTACATATTCTTTGCCATTATTACAATACATATATATACATAATTCTGGTACATCAAAAGTTGAAAGCCTAGCCTATTGGTAGTTCCTACCTCAGATACAGCGGCATCAACGCCTACAGGAAACTGCGGAACGTTTCCTATCCGCTCACAAATTGGGAGCTTGGTCCTGTTCATCTTGTCTAGCTGTTGTTGTGTGATGAAAAAAGAAAGCAAGGGTGAACAACAAGCCCACCAAAATAACATGTATAGTAATTAAAAATATATGAGCATTCTCATAGTACTCGTGAAAGTCTTGGTCAAGCAAACAAGAACCAAGTTTGATATCTTAACATATTTAGTATATATATATACTTTTAAAAATCTTTGAAATCCTCTGTCATGCATAATATAGACAGAGTTCCAGTTTATAAATGTATAAAAATATCATTGCAAGGTGATCTCATATATCTAACCTTGTCTCAACGTTTTTCTGAAAATCTTTGTCACGCATAAGATAATCATTTACTAGATATAAGTTGAAAAGATGAAGTTACAAGATACTCCAATATACTTATATCTTTTCCGAATACTTCTTGAACTACCACCGTTCAAGGTATAATCAGTTTTAAAGTTCATCATATATCGATGAACTTACAAGGTAAGACTTGTATATAACTCATTTTCGCAGATACTCTTTAGGGCTTTTATCCGCTCAAGGAAAGTTAAATCTTTGATCATTAACAAAATATGAAGTTACGAGATACTTCAATTCATGGAAACATCATTTTGAAAACTCGACCCTGCCAACACTCAACAGAAGTGCTCTGGGTAGTGTTGCAGAAATATCCAAACTGGATGATGAACTCATTGCGGGAGTTTGCCGCGCCAGGAAGACAACTTACGATGATCAGCCGCAGTAGTACAACCCCACAATTTTCTACATATAGAGGAGAACAGTCAGATTTACTTGTCGACCGAACGCTGGACTCCTAAGTAATAGACCGTCTTAGCGGAACTTTCGGGGTATTTGGGCCAATAAATAATGTTGGACCGGTGCCACTCGACCACTTACGCCACTCCTAGTTCAGATGAAATCCATGACTCTGAAACGTAAAGCTCATTCTCCCTTTCCCCAAGTAGAAACTTGTTGAGACGGCTCCACCAAGAATCCGTATCTAGTTGGAAAGGAAAACTCACCGATATTTCCCAGGAGATGCCTGTTAATGGATTAAACTCATTCCAAGAATTTTACTTCCCGAGTGTTGGGTAAGTAATCAAAAACTCTTTTATCAAAATAGCAACCTTGTTGCGAATATAAAAATACATCACGGAGCCGGATCCCTCAGATTTTAAAGCAAGTATTAAAATCCCCTTCAAAAGGATGATCATAAATTTGAAAACGAGTTTTGATATCCGCTCTAACTTTCAAAAATAGTTTTGATAAAGTTTGAAAATAATCTCTTGAAATATTTAAAGTAAGAATGATTTGATAGTATCAATCATTTCCTAAATATTCGGCGAATAGAAACATTATTCTTTAATAAAATAAAGAATACTATTTAATAAAATAAGCGGAGTCATAAGTACTCGAATGAATATTCAGACTAATATTCATTATATAAAATAAGCGGAGTCATAAGTCATCGAATGAATATTCAAACTAATATTCATTTATTAATAGAAATAAAATAAGTTTCATAAGTAGAAACTCTATTCAAATAATTAAAATAGTCTTTGATCATAATAAGAATCTTAAATAAATATTCGAAAAAATAATATTTACTTATAATATAAAACTATCGAATAAACATTATTCGATTTATAGTTTTGAAAACTATTTATATATATAATATACTAAGGAACATCGACTCCCGGTTTAGAAAAATGTTCAACTCTGGGTCCCTTATACTAAGGGTATACGCAAGTACTGCTTATCTCTATCATAGGTATTATCCAGTTTGTAATCAATTGAATCAACAATGAAATATTAAGATTCTGAAACAGGCATGCATATATATATCATATCAACATGCTTCAATATATCTCAAGACTTGCTAATAACAATCATGTATTTATCTCAAGATAATGCATACATATATTTACATCACAATAACAGTATACGGGTAGAAAACTTGCTTGAGTGTTCCGGGGTAGACTTAAGCTTAGAGTGGGTCCGATAACCTATGAATAATAACATAAGCCGGAATTAAAGCACGGTCTCTTAAGAAACTAGACTTTATCCACTTAGACCCTAACGTTCGCTTTTGCGCTTAACGATTTACATAAGTCGCTCGAGTACCCTCGGCTCCACCATTTTTATAAAATTAACTATTAAGAGTTTTAAGGCGACTCTTTCGCGAGTACTTTACCAACTTCCTAATACACCTTACATAATTTTTTTGTATTCCAATTAGTCGACTTTAAAGGAGATATGGCGGTTTGAAGTTGCTGCTCTGGTTTTGGACGAGAGCCTCATGAAGAAATGAAGAAATGAAGAAATGAAAATGCTTCTTTGATTGCCTTGGTATTTGTGTGGTGGTTTTGTTATCCTAGTTAACATTAACCAATGTTTAACCATGGTTAAAATGTATGGCCATAAATCATTCTTGTAAAAATATCTACTAATCATGCTTATGTCATCTTGCACATGTCATTCTCTAGCCACTTGTCGTCTTCTTATGGTGTGATAATGTCACTCTGTTTCTAGTTCCTTGCTTCTTGTACAAGCTTGACTCTAGGTCACTTATCTATTTTACGGTTCACTTAACTTTCGTTCTCGTTATCCGTTTGAGGGATCATATCCGGGATCTCATTACTTGAGCTTCCCTAAACCTTTCCTAATATTTTATATTCCCTTAATGACCCTCTCCTAAAATACTTGAATTTAAATCCTTGTAATAATGTTACCTTATATTTAATTCTTTCGATATCTGGTGGATTTTCGGAAAAAATCAAAGTGTCTGGATTCGAATTCTGATGACCTTTACATAAACTCATTTACTTTATGAAATACTAATGCGATCTCAGAATTTCCATAACAATACTCCTATATAGTGTGGTCTGATAATTTTCCTTAATCTGCATCATCAACAAAAAGTTACTTTCATCAGGGTTTCCATAATTTCTGAAAATTGGGGTTATTACATGCACCCTCTGACTCCCCCATTGGTTTTGATTTCCTCTTTCTGATATAAGTTTGGGTTTTGTCTATGCCCATTCCCCTTTTGGCCTGTACTCTTGGTTGAGATCTTTTCTCAATAGTTACATCCTTTTGAGAGGATTCAACTAGCAGTTAGCTAATTTCCTTATTAAGCATTATATTCTGTTGGGAGACTGTAGTGTGGCTGGTTTGGGTCACAGATAACTCACCCTCCTTATTCTTGGGGCTTATTTGATGTTTCTGACTACCCGTGGGCACTCCCCTCAAGTGAATTAGTAGTTGTTACAACTGCTTTCTTTTGAGAGACAACATAGGTTGGCTTCTTAGACTTGGATTTGGATTTTGGTTTTGTGGCTTGGGTAGGCATCTGTTTGGTCAGTGTCATAGATGCCATTGCCACAGTTGAAATTGAAGAAGTAATGGGTGAAGAAGAGATTGGAGCAGAAGTGGTTACCTCAGTTACCTGTTGTGCCTCAAAGATTGGAAGATAGTTGAGAGGTAATCCATTGTTGAGGTTGTTCTTGCTCAGACCTGCAAGTACTCTCTTTTCTTGAACCCAACAATAAATCTTGTTGTTTGGGTTCTCAATTACAAGGTTCTCAGAAACAAAGTTAGCCATCATCATAAAGAATCTAGCATAATATATATTCTTTGACCGTTTCTTAATATCTCCTAATTTATATCCTAATTCCATCATGACAGAGTTACTATAATTAAAGTATTTGTCATTCAAAAGCATTTATAGCATGTTAACCATGGAATAAGTAACTGCATCAAAATTGCTAATTTTGCCAGAAAATACTTTGATAAAAGAATCACAAAGAAAGCTCCATTCTTTTCTAAGGCCCATTCTCCTAACCTCACCTAACTTGGTGGGAATGAGAGGATAAGCCATAGACCTAAGCATGGTGCTCACATCTATGTCTATGTGTGGAACATTGGTGTTATTTTCAGGTAAATGAAAGCATGCTTGTATTTCATCACAATTAATACAGTAATCATTACTTTCAGAGAAAAAGAAATGGTTTTTTCTTTGGAGTTGTACATAGCTGTGGTCCAGATTTGCTCCAAAACTTCACAACAAAATTCTGGAGACTCAAGCATAGCATAGCTTAGTTTACAGTTACGAATGAAGTCCATCATCTTGTGATAGTCCTTAGAAGCAGCAATTTTCTTGTCCACCAGTGCCACGAAGTTGTTCTTCTCATAGACAAATCCAGACTAAGACATAATCTTGACTATGAGTGCCATTATTGTGATTAGAAAGCAGTTACAGAGAAAAGGGGTTTATGGAGATGAAGAGAGTAAAAGTTGCTAAGTAATTCGGAGAGAGATAAAAGTAAAATAAAGAAATGAATTGGGCTTTTATACTAACTCTGAAAAAGATGAATAAATAATTAAAAATAAAATAAAGTATCCAATAAAATTTTCCAAAAATAACCGTTTAAAAATAAAGCAGACTTTAGAAATTCCAGAACTTATCCATCGATATATACATACACACTGTAAGTAAAGTCGACGCTTAGGGTTTGGAATTAACGGCTAAGATTGAATCAACTCAACGGATACATGATGTACCTTTATCCGTCGAGAGATAAAGTACCCCGAAATATTTTGACTTTCAACGGATAATCCTTATCCGTTGAATGCTATCAATATTTACCTTTAGCAAATCCTGATTTTGGTGTCAGGATCCGACATCTGGCAAATCCTGATTTTTAATGTCAGGACTAACCACTTTCAAATCCTGATGCCAATGTCAGGATCTGATAACTTACAAATCCCTATTTGTATCTTTAATAAAGTCAAACTTATTCCTGGTTGCATTATAAATCTTTTAGACATCAATATAACTTAGGATTAATTAAGCATACCTAACTCACTTACCAACCTAGTGAAAGTTGACTCATCAAGTGGCTTGGTAAAGATGTCTGCAAGTTGCTGCTCACTTGGAACAAAATGAAGTTTCACAGTACCATTCATAATATGCTTAATGATGAAGTGGTACTTAATGTCTACGTGCTTTGTCCTTGAATACTACACAGGATTTTCAGTGATGGCAATGGCACTCGTGTTGTCACAAAAAAAATGGGATCTTGTCCACATGTAGACCATAATCTAACAGTTGATTCTTCATCCACAAAATATGTGCACAACAGCTACCAGCAGCAATATATCCAGCTTCAGCTGTAGAAGTAGAAAATGAGTTATGTTTCTTACCGAACCAGGACACAAGCTTGTTTCCTAGAAACTGATAGGTTCATGTAGTACTTTTCCTGTCTATTTTACAACCTGCATATTCTGCATCTGAATAACCAATTGGATCAAAATCGAAATCTCTAGGATACCAAATGCCAAGTTTTGGTGTTCCTTTGAGATATCTGAAAATTCTCTTAATAGCTACTAAATGAGATTCTCTAGGATCAGCCTGAAATCTAGAACAAAGACAAGTAGCAAACATTATATCTGGCCTACTGGCTGTTAAATATAAAAGTGATCTAACCATGCCTCTATAGCTTGAAATGTCCACAGGCTTTGCAGTAGTGTTCAATTTAAGTTTAGTGGCAGTGGCCATAGGAGTTTTTGTAGATGTGCAATCCATTAAGTCAAACTTCTTTAAAAGATCATGAATATATTTGGTTTGACTAATAAATATTCCATCACTAACTTGCTTAACTTGTACACCAAGAAAGTAAGTTAGTTCTCCCATCATGCTCATTTCATACTTACTTTGCATCAGTTTGGCAAACATTTTATAAAGTTTCTCATCTGTAGAGCCAAATATAATATCATCTACATAAAACTGAACAAGTTGACTAGAGCCATTAATATTTCTAAAGAAAAGAGTTTTGTCAATAGTACCTCTTGTGAAATGATTTTCTAAAACGAACTTTGACAAAGTGTTATACCAGGCTCTAGGTGCTTGCTTCAATCCATAAAGTGCTTTGAAAAGATAGTAGATATAATCTGGAAAATTGGGATCTTCAAAACCAGGAAGCTGACTTACATAGATTTCTTCCTCCAAATCTTCATTCAGAAATGCACTTTTGACATTTATTTGATAGACTTTGAAATTGGCATGGGCTGCATAGGCTAGAAAGATTCGGATGGCTTCAAGTCTTGCAATAAGAGGAAAAGTCTCATCAAAATCTATTCCTTCTTGTTGACAGTAGCCCATGGCAACCAATCTAGCTTTGTTCTTGACGATAATGCCATTTTCATCCATCTTGTTTGTGAATACCCATTTGGTGTCAATAGAATTTTTGCCTTTGGGTTTGGGTACCAGCTTCCACACTTCATTCCTTTTAAATTGGTTTAGGAATCAGGATCCAACAAAACTTCTTCTACCTTCTTTGGCTCTTCCTGAGACAAAAAGTTGTTGTATAGGCATTTTTCTTGAGTTGTTTTCATTATTTGCACTCTTAAAGATGCATGACCAATAATTAGTTCAAATGGGTGATCTCTAGTCCATTTCCTTTATTGTGGTAGATTAGCTCTAGATAAAGAGGCCTCATTGTTGTCTTGATGTATGACTGAGTTTTGATTATAAGAAACTCCCTCTCAGTTTGTGGATCTTTGACTTGAAGTTGGGGTCCTTTCTGTGTGTGTGATCTATACTGACTTTGAACTCCTATTGATGGTTCAACGGATGTTGAGTTTTGCCTTTAACGGATGATGCAGTTTATTTACAATGGATGATGCACCTTGTCTTTCGACGAATGTAGAATTATGTGCTTCATTTGTTGCTTTCTGCATTTTCCTTAGAAGCCATTTCTTGATCACTTTTATCATCACTATCATCACAATTCAACTCAACATTGTCAAATTTGAGGCTTTCATGGAAACCTTCATCTTGCAGTCCTTCAATCTTCTTATCATGGAATACAACATGTACATATTCCATAACAATGTTGATTCTAAGATTGTAGACTCTATATGTTTTTCCCATAGCATATACAACAAAGATACCTTCATCTTCTTTGGCATCAAAACTTTCCATTTTGCTCAGTTTGATTCCTTAGTATATAGCATTTACAGGCAAAGACATGGAGAAAGTTTAGTGTTGGCTTCTTGTTTTTGAACAATTGATAAGAAGTCATGCATTTTTCTTGATTAACCAAAGAAATATTCTGAGTGTAGCATGCAGTATTTAGAGCTTCTACCCAAAAGTAAGTTGGTAACTTTGATTCTTCTAGCATTCTCCTTGCAACTTCAATAAGAGATCTATTCTTTCTTTCCACCACTCCATTTTGTTGTGGAGTCCTTGCTGCTGAAAACTCATGCATGATCCCATTTTCTTCACAAAAAAATCTCATTGCAGAATTTTTTAACTCAGTTCCATTGTCACTCCCGATTCTTCTAACTTTGAGATCAGGATATTTATTGACTTGCCTTATATGATTGATAATGATTTCACTAGCTTCATCTTTAGATTTAAGGAAATATGTCCAAGTGAACTTTGAGAAATCATCCAAAATCACTAGACAATATCTTTTCTTTGAGATTGACAACACATTGACTGGTCCAAATAAGTCCATGTGCAATAGTTGCAGTGGTTCTTCAATTGTAGATTCAAGCTTCTTCTTAAAGATGCCTTGATCTATTTTCCCTTTTTGACAGACATCACACAGTCCATCCTTTGAGAATTCAATTTGAGGAATGCCTCTTACTAGGTCTTTCCAGACTAATTCATTCATAGTCTTGAAGTTCAGATGGGACAGCTTCTTGTGCCATAGCCAACTTTCATCTTGACTTGCTTTGCTGAAAAGATAAATGATAGATTCTGAATTGGATGAGTTGAAGTCATCTAGATACACATTACCTTTTCTCACTCCAGTGAGAACCACATTGTTGTTATTCTTTTTTATAACAACACAGGCTTCTGAATTGAATGTTACCGAGTTGCCTTTGTCACATAGCTGACTGACACTCAGTAGATTGTGCTTGAGTCCATCAACTAAGGCAACTTCTTCAATGATGACCTTGTCTTTAGAAATCAAGCAATATCCCACAGTATACCCTTTGTTGTCATCTCTAAAAGTAATACTTGGGCCAGCTCTCTCCTTGAACTCAGTGAGCAGGGTAGAATCTCCAGTCATTTGCCTTGAGCAACCATTATCCACATACCAAAGATTCTTTCTATTTCCCTGCACACATTAAAATCAAATCAAGTTAATTTTGGTACCCAAGTTTCTTTGGGTCCTTCCTCATTAGCCATTTTCTTAGGTTTCCTAGGCTTTCCACAATCAGACTTAGGTTACTGAGGATCAACCTTAGTCCTATGGGTTTGACTATGAATCCCAAGATCAATTTTAGAATTATCATGCACATTTTGATTAACATGATATGGCATAGAATGTGCATACATGTTATTCCAGTATGCATGCTAAATGGCATTTATGGCATATTGAATGCAACATAATAAGGATTTTGTGCAAATGACATATTAGCAAATTGTGCATTCAAATTCTGTGCGGGCACAATAGGCATGGAATTTATTGGTAATGTGGACATGTTAGGAAATGAGGGAGGTGCAGACATGGGTGCAGGCATATTATATTTGCAATTAACAGACAAATGATTAACACTACCACGCTTAACACAGATTTTTCTAGGAGCATATTTTTCAGGTGTGTAGTTGTTATGTTTGTTAATTCATACTTTCCCATTCCTGTTGTTCTTCCTTTTAGAATCTTCCTTGACCTCAATTTTCTTAAATTTGTCACTCAACTGCTTCATTGACAATGTCCCGCATTTACCCCTTTGTTCTGCTTGGCTTGACTTTATTCTCCAATAACAAAGTTATTGGAAACTAATCCATATTTTTCATTGAGTTTAGCTAGCTTGGATTTGCTAATTGGTTATTCTTTCAATCGACGAATATAGTTCCTTGTCTTTCGACGGATAATCCTTTTTGCCTGTCGACGGATAAACTTCATCATCCGTCGACTTCATATCCGTTAATACACCTTCATCATCCGTCGAATCCACATCCGTTAATACACCTTCTACCAATTTGGGATCCAGTTTCTCCTTGCTCTTTTTTCCTGGCTTCTTCACAGAATGACTCTATTCCTTGAACCTTAGCAATTTAGGTATATACATCTCTTGATGACTTCCAAGCTTTGATTACCTCTTGCTCTCGTTCAAGCTGCTTTCTCAAAATTTCATCTTTATTCAAAGATTCAGTCAATTCATCTTTTACAATCTTACACTCTATCTTCAGTTTCTCAAACTCAACAAATTGAGTTTCAAACACAGCATTTCTCTCACTTAAAAATAGATTGTTATCTTTAATTCATGTGTTTTCTTTAGTGAGTGATTTAAGTGTAACACATAAATGATATAATTATGTTGACATGTCATTTATAGCATCATTACACTCATCTTTAGAAAGGTGTGCTAGATTAGTAGTGATTACCTGATTGTTTGAAGAACTGACCTCTGTTTCATCTAATTTGGCCATCAAGGATAGGTTGACCTCTGTTCTTCATCTTCATGTTCTCCACCTGCTACCCAGTAATTTTCTTGAGTTAGGAAAGCCCTTTCCTTCTGTTTGAGCAATTCAAAGTACATTTTTTGTAATCCACAGGCTCAAACTTCCTTTTCTTAGAATTAGGATTTCTGCATTCATTGACAAAATGACCACTCAAGCCACATTTGAAACACTTAAATTTTGAGTTATCCACCATGTTTCTATTTGGCTTGGTTGCTCCAAAATTCTAGTTAGCTTGGAAAATCTTCTTGATAGGAAAGCTAGATGTTCATCTATGTCCTCCATTTCATCCTGACTAGGATGGTCTTCATGCTTAGCCATTAGCCCATTTCCTTTGGCTTCACAAACCCTTGAGTTTGGTGCGGATTCCACAGCTTCAACCTTTATCTCTTTTACTTTCTCTTGTTCAGCTACCAATGCAATAGATCCTCCCTTCTTCCTTCCTTTCTCTAACTGCTCATCTTGTTCCAACTCAAGCTCATAAGTTTTTAGAATGCCATAAAGTATTTTCAAAGTAAACCCCTTATAATCTTGAGAGTTTCTAAGAGAAATAGTCATAGGCTTCCAGTCTTTTGGTAAAGATCTAAGGAATTCAGGTTAGAATATTTTTTCTGATAGACTCTTCCATGCGGCTTCAATGCATTTAGCAGTTTTTAAAATCTCCTAAAAATGTCACTCAAAGATTCACTTTCTTCACAATGGAAGTGCTCATTCTGCTGGATTAGAAGTTGCATCTTGTTTTCCCTCACTTGTTCAGTTTCATCACATATGATTTGAATTGTATCCCAAATATCCTTAGCATATTTACAGTTGATAACATTGTCAAACATATCACTATCAAGACCATTGAACAGAATGTTCATAGCCTTTTTATCTTTGTGCACTTGCTCAATGTCTTCATCTGCTCACTAAGATTGTGGCTTTGGAATGCTTTGATCATTGCCTAAAGCTCCTTCAACATCTGTAGCAGCTCTTCGAGGAACATGAGGACCTTTCTTGATGCAATCAACATACCTTTCATCTTGAGAGAGGAGATGCATGTGTATTTTCACCTTCCAGTGGTGATAGTTGTCTTTATCCAGAAACGGGATCTTCACTCCAACATCCTTCTTGCTCATGTTGTTAGTTGTTTTAATCTTTAAACTCTTAGTGTGTCAAGAGCTTTCTCTGATATCAATTGTTATTTCCGAACAATCTTACTACAAAATTACAAAAGGGAGGGGGTTAAATGGAATTCTGTTTCTTTTGGAAATTTAAAAAAAAATTACGAATATATATATATATATATAACAATGTTTGAATAAGTTAGTTGCATATAAGAAATATTTAAGTATTCAAACACAAAGTAAATAAACAAGAATGTTTAAAAACTTTCTGGTGGATTGATTTTTCCACCAGATATATATATAAATGTAGAAGATCTCAGTGATGCAAAACCACACAGATGCTTACAAGAGTTCTTACAAACTGAACTTGAGAGTTCTAAAGATACAGCTTACAAATGCTCTCATGTTCTTGATTACGTTGACTGTGTCAATCTCTTAATTAACTATTTGCTATACTTGGTTTATATATCACCAAGTTACATGTGTAATAAGAAAAAACATACGTCTATTATCTAGGTCTAATCACAAGTTTCTTCATTTCTCTGTCCCATGCAATCCAGATAGATATAACATCTTTGAACGCCCCTGTTTTGCATGAAAATGGAAATGCTTCTTGATCTTCATAATCCTGATTACCGGCTGCCACATTCCATTTGTGTACAATCAACCCATGTGACTGTCAAGTCGCTTTCAACTGCTATTCAGATCTGATTTTCTTTGAGACTTCAGCATTATCCGTTGAGTCTGTTATGGCGATTTGTAGAAACATTATTTCAGTTTCTTGTGGACAAGAAAAGTTTTTCATTTTTGATTCAGAATAATAGTTGTTCCTTTTCATTGAATAATGTTACCTACGGGGTTGCACGTTTGTTTAATGGTTTATATGTTCTAGATCTTGATACTCTTATATATAATGTAAATAGTAATGATAATAAACGTATTAAGACGATAGACTCAAATCAAACATACCTCTGGCATTGTCGTTTAGGTCACATAAATGAGAAATGCATTTCCAAGTTATATCAAGATGGCTACTTGGATAAATTTGATTTTGAATCATACGAAGAATGCAAATCTTGTCTCATTGGAAAAATGGCTAAAGCTCCTTTTACCAGACAAGGTGAAAGGGCCATCGAATGATTAGGACTTATATATTGTGATGTATGTGGTCCAATGCGTACGATGGCAAAAGGTGGATTTTACTACTTCTTTAAGTTTACTGATAATTTTAGTAGATATGGACATGTGTACCTTTTGAAGAACAAATCTTATTCTTCTGAAAAGTTTAAAGAATACAAGGCCAAAATAGAACAACAAACAGGGGAAAGTATAAAAGTTCTATGATCAAATCATGGAGGAGAATACTTAATCCTCGAGTTTAAAGGTTTCTTGAAGGAGTGTGGTATCATATCATAGCTTAATTCTCCTGGAACGCCTCAATGGAATGGAGTTTTTGAGAGGAGAAATTGTACCTTGTTGGACATGGTGCGATCGATGATGAGTCTAGCAGATCTTCCAATAAGTTTCTAGGGTCATGCTCTAGAAACGGCTGTATATACACTAAACTGAGTTCCAACTTAATCGGTTCTAAAGACTCCAAATGAGATATGGACTGAGAAACGTCATAGCATGTCATTTATGAAAGTATGGGGATGTGAAGCATTTGTGAAACGTTTGGTATCTGACAAGCCAGGACCAAAATCAGATAAATGTTATTTTATGGGTTATCCTGAAGAAAGAAAAGGGTATAGTTTCTATAATCATACTAAGAACAAAGAGTGTTTCCCGTATCGCTGTATTTCTTGAAAGAGAGTTACTTCCCAACAACAATAGTGGGAGGACTATGGATCTCGATGAAGATCGAGATGTATAAAATAAAATTGAACCAGAGTTAGAAAATGGGCAGGATAAAAATCAAGATGTTCATGTTCCAGAAATATAGGTTTTTCGTAGATCTAGTAGGGTTCGTCATGAGCCAGAGAGATACTATGGATTTCTCTTGACTCTAAATGATGATGTGATGCTCATAGACAATGATGAGCCTCTTACCTACCAAGAAGCTATGAATAGTCCAGACTCCGAGAGATGGCTAGAGGCCATAAAATTTGAGATGGAATCCATGTATTAAAATAAAGTATGGACTTTAGTTGATCCACCCCAAGGGGTAAAACCTATAGGGTGCAAGTGGGTTTTCAAGAAGAAAACTGACGTAGATGGTAAAGTACGGACATATAAGACGTGACTAGTGGCAAAAGGTTTCAAACAAATTCATGGTATAGACTATGATGAGACTTTTTCACCAGTTTCTATGGTCAAGTCCATCAGGATTTTGCTAGCAATAGCTGCTTAGTACGACTATGAGATTTGGAAAATGGATGTCAAAACCTCTTTCTTAAATGGAAGCCTTGAAGATGATGTATATATGATACAACCTAAGGGTTTTATCGATCTAAAGTTTCCTAAGATGGTCCGTAAGTTGCTTCGATCCATTTATGGATTAAAGCAAACCTCAAGGAGACGGAATTGTCATTTTGATGAAACAGTCAAAGAGTTTGGATTTATTCAAAATGAAGATGAACCATGTGTTTATAAGAAGGTTAGTGGGAGCCATGTGGCATTACTAGTACTATATGTAGATGACATATTACTAATAGGGAATGACATACCTTCTCTACAGGCTGTTAAGACTTGGTTGAGAAATAGTTTCTCGATGAAGGACTTAGGCAATGCTACCTATATATTAGGGATCAAGATCTATAGAGATAGATCAAGGAGACTAATCGGCCTAAGTCAGAGTACATATATTGACAAAGTATTGCATCGTGTTGGGATATAAGAGGAAAAAAGAGGATATGTCCCAATGTCTCATGGGATAGTGATCTCAAAAGATAACTTCCCTAAACCATTAGATAATAAGGGCCGTATGAGCAAAGTTTCATATGCTTCGGCAATTGGATCTATAATGTATGCGATGATATGTACTCTTCCTGATGTTTCGTATGCCTTAAGCATGACGAGCAGATACTAGTCTAATCTAGGAGACGGTCACTGGACAACTGTCAAGAATTTTCTTAAGTGCTTAAAGAGGACTAAGGATTCATTCTTGGTGTATAGAGGATATAAGAAGCTAGTTGTGGAGGGATACACTGATGCTAGATTCCAGATAGACAAAGATGATTTTGTATCTCAATCAAGTTTGTTATTTTCCCTAAATAGAGGTGATATAAGCTGCAAGAGTTAAAAGAAAGAGACAATAGTTGATTCTATAATGGAAGTTGGGTATATTGCTGCCAGTGAAGCAGCCATAGAGGCTGTTTGGATACGAAAATTCATAACGGGACTTGGTGTGCTTCCATCGATCATAGATCTAGTTGATCTTTACTGTGATAATAATAACGCCATTGCGCAGGATAAAGAACCAAGGTCTCATTCCTGGGAAAAGCATATACTTAGGAGATATCACCTTCTTCGAGAGATTAATGAAAGAGGAGATATACATATATGTAAAGTGCATACTGATGATAATGTTGCAGACCCACTGACTAAGGCTTTGTCATAGCAAAAGCACGATGGTCATACTAGTTCTATGGGTATTGGATACATGGGTGATTGGCTCTAGTGCAAGTGAGAGATTGTTAGTGTGTGGGCCCTAGAGAAAACACAATTATATTTATGTTATAAGACATTTGGATTATTAATTATGATCTTATGGATTATTCTTTAGAAATTTATTATATCTTTATTTCCTGTGATAAAATGTTAGATTAATAAATATCCTTGGAATAGTATTGATATTCCTAAAGGTCCCTAGTCAAGTATTATTGTTAAGGGACGATAATAATACATTGAGACTAGTGTTTTTGTTGACTGATGATCACATCTCACTGATCATAGGTATGGTGATACTAAAGTCAAAAACACAGGCACATGTATTAGATACATGGTGGTGGATTGACCCATTGTGAGATACTACATGTTTATAGTTTCTTAAGTTAATCTCACAATGATAATGGTGTATTGGTCCTTAGACCTGAAGTCATTATATTTCTATACGAGAATTAATACACTTTGATTCTATTAAAAGTTATCATTGACCGGGTAATAATAAAAGTAGACATTGGGTATATTATGAATAGTATGAGAAATATGAATGATCTAGATGGGATTTATCCCTTCTATATTAAGGAGTGATATTTTTGGCCTCTTGATTGAGTAGACTATAAAATGCATGATCGTGCTCAAATACTGATTTGTTTAATAGTTTACTCATTGATCAAGGAAACTCGGCTTAAATGTTATAGAGGATAACACAATGCATGCCTCAAGTTTGATCTATCATATAAGGTTAAAGAGATTATATTACATTGTACATTATTCACGAAAGGTTTAACTGGATCACAAATTATTATTATTACTTTGGTAACAATGATATATTACTAGATGTCGCTCATTGTTTATAATTTTAATATTGGATATTAAAATTATTTCCAACGTAATAATAACCTAAAAAGTCACACACTAAGAACGTTTAAAAGGAGTTTTAATTTAAATTTTGAATTTAAATTATATGATTATAAATTCAATATTGGTTATTTAATTAATTTAGTTGAACTTAATTAATTAAATCATAATTTGAGTTTCAATCTAATAGTCCAATCAGTTTTGGTTTTACATGAAGCCCAAAATGGATTAGGGTTAAGCCCATATATCTCTCTCCCCTATATACATGATGATGTATAATTTTAGGGTTAAGAAGTTGAAAATCGTTTTCAGAAAAACCCTAGCTGCTCTACACAAGGAGAGGCTAGAAAAGAGAGACAGAGAGAGACAACAATTTTTGGCTAGTACCGGCTCCGGTGATCGTTGGACAATCAGGCGTTCGTGTGGACATCTTTGGAGTGCAGATCTTTGTGTGAAACGGCTGTTATGATTCATTCATTCTGGACCTCCATTATAGTCACTTGTAAAGCTGCGTTAAGGTACATATTTCGTTCTTGATAATCATTCACTAATTATACATAGATCATGCGGCATGGATTTTTTTTTTGCTTTTTGGAGCTTTTTCCATTGTATTTTGTGTTCAAATCCCTAACACAAGGTAGTAGGCATCTTGTACAGGTAAGAAGTGGACCCTCTAATTAGAGTGAAGGACAAGAGCGGACGCCCCTATACATCTGTGGTTGGTTCCCATCCCTGAGAATCGAGAGTTCTCTGGACCCTACTCCGCTAAAGACTCCGACTCGTTGGAGGATGAAGTGGCTCCAAGGAGGAGACGTGCTGGAAATGAGCCAATGCCTAGCCATCATCAACAGCCTAGGAGCACTCACGAGATGATTCCCCAAGATGTACAAAATGAAGCTGAGATTCAAAGGCTGAAGCGTGATCTAGAGATGCACTTGAAACCAAGACCTCCACCTGTAATAAGGCCAAAATATTTTCCTCCTATCATAGACCTGGAAGGTCCAACACCAGAAGGGTTTCAGCCCTTGAGTGATTTGATGCCCCTAGGAGATCCTGATGATCCAAGCCCACCATTCACTAAAGATATAATGAATGCCCACATCTCGAGGATGTTCAAGATGCCCACTATCAAAGCATATGATGGTACTAGAGACCCATCTAACCATGTCAGGACGTTTAATATTGCTACAGCCCGTAAATAACGGTATCAAGTGTCGGATTTTTCCACAAACCCTGCCGGGTATGGCTCAAAGGCGATACATCCATATGCCCCCAAACTCGATTGGATCTTTCAGGGATTTAAGCCAAGCTTCCATCGAGCAGTTTATTAGTGGCAGAGTACACGAGAAGAGTCCGGCTTCTCTCATGGGCTTAGTCCAAGGAGCGAAGGAATACCTGAAACATTTTAAAAAATGTTTTCAACTCTTCAAAATGATTTTGAAAGTTAGGGCGGATCCCAAAACTCATTTTCATAATTTAAGATCTTCCTTTCGGACGGGATTTAAATATTCGCTCAAAAATCTGAGGGATCCGGCTCTGTGATATATTTTTATATTCGTGACGAGGTTGCTGATTTGATAAAAGAGCCCTTGATTACGTGCCCAACATTCGGGAAGTTAGCCCATCAAAATATGTCGGCATAAGTGTAAGGGGCTGGGGGACAGTCCATCAATGCATAAGAGGTCGGTTGACGGTCCAGCATAAGGTCCTAATGCGACTATGATGATGATCGATGAGGAATTCGTCCTTCTATTAGTAGAAAAGTAACGTGATTGATATCTTTTTCTGATCAACAAGGTATCGTGGTTCATTCCAAGGTTTTTCTCCTTCCAAAATTATTGGGTAATACAACTGTGTTTACACTTTTCATAACAGAGGTTTTCAAGGTGTGTATGGAAGAGATATATATACACACATATATATATATATATATTGATTGTTAGGAGCAATTGGTGATATCAAGCAGAAACTATCAGAAGTTCACATCAGAACTTATATCAACGGATGATGATGACTTCAATGGATGATGATATCGACGGATAAAGATATCAACGAATGATGATGTCAACGAATGATGTAATCAGTATTTGTCACATCAGTTGATCTTTGATAAGAAAAAGGAAATGGGAACTCAAGTCAGTGAAGGACTTTATCTCAGAAACATTGTATATGTGTGATTGTTGTTAATAGAATAGGTATCCTTATACATTATGTAGTTGTGCTCTAATTAAAGCACATATTAGGTTCATGCTATATGCATTGCGACATTGTTATATCTTTCACATAACCTAGCAGCTCTCAAGGATATTTGTTCATCCTTTCGAGAGAGTATGTTTGTAATCAGTTTTTATCTGTTAATATAAAAACTGTTGATTATGTTGAAGCTTTTTCGAATTGATTGTATTAACTGTATTCACCCCCCCTCTACAGTTGATTAAGGGCCTAACAATTGGTATCAGAGCTTGCTGTTAATGTACAAATAGTTTAAGATCTGAAAATCAATCAACAATATCGGATAAAGAAGAAAAAACACAGAATCCGAAGCCACCACCCCCAATAACATCACAAATAAGCAGCAACATGAGTAGGTACGAAGCAATCAAGGTGTCTATCATGAAAATACATGAATATCCAATCTGGAAAGTCAAGATGGCCATGTGTTTGGAAGCCACAGATCCTGAATATTTAAACATGATCTATGATGGTCCTCATAGACCAATGAAGGTAGTTGTTTCGCTTGCAGGAGAACCAGAGAAGTTGATAAACAAACACAGGAAGGACTACTCTCCTGAAGATATCTCATCTATCATAAAGGATGCTAAGGTCAAACACATCCTGTACAGCACTCTTAATAGTGTTATGTCAAATAGAGTCATTAGATGTAAGACAGGAAAAGAGATATGGGATGCTTTAGAAGTAAGGTGTCAAGGTACAATTTCCATCAAGAAAAACAGAAGGAAAATACTTACTCAAGAATATGAGCACCTTGACTCAAGGGACAATGAGTCCTTAACTGAGATCTATGACAGATTTCAGAAGTTGCTGAATGATTTATCCCTTGTCGACAAAGAATATGATTTGGAGGACTCAAACTTGAAGTTCCCCTAAAAAGTGGGACTATAAAGTCACATCAATAAGGGATAACTATCAACTTGACATCACACCTCTAGATGAGATCTATGGAGTTCTGAAAACTCATGAACTAGAGATGGAGCAAAAAAGCAAGAAGAAAGGATCAAAAGCTAGACCAGTTGCACTCAGGGTTTAAGAGAAGCCAAAGGAGAAAGCTAGGAGGAAAAGATATTCCAAAGGGAAAGCCATGATTGTAAAGTCAGATAATGAATCATCAAATTCTGATGATGATTCAAATACTGATACCGAATCAGATACTGACAGTGATCATAACAACAATGAAGACATGGATCAAATGGCTACCCTACTGGTTAAAAGATTCAAGAAGATGGTCTACAAAAACTTCAAAAAAGGGACAAGATTTTCCAGAAAAGGTTCCAGTTCCTCAAACTTTGATAAGAGAAACAATAGAAGAAATAATGATGGGAAGGAATCAAGATCTGGAAAACTTCATAAGTCAAAAGAGAGATGTTACAACTGTGATGGAATTGGACACTTTGCTGCTGACTGCATAAAACCCGGAGCTGAGAAGAAACAAGCCTTGATCTCAAGGAAGAGAAACTGGGATGATTCATCAAATTCATATGATGGAGTCAATTATGCTCTCATGGAAAAAGTTGATGTTGAGGCTGACAATGCTGAATTAAAGGTACCTTAGACTACTCTTGCTTTTGATACTGATGATATCTATGAATTAAGATTATATCTCAAGTCTCTACATGTTAGTTATAGGGATCAAATCTTAGAGAATAATAGAATCAAGAGTGAAAAATATGAGTTAAAGAAAAGGAATGATCACCTAGAAATTGAGTTGTTTTCTTTGCTAGAAATTCAAAAAAAAAAGATAATGTTGTTTATGTTAAAGAAAAATTGTTAAAAAAACATGCTTATCTAGAGAAGGAGCTAGAAAAAGAAAGAGAAGTTATTAAACTTTGGACTAACTCAGGAAAGTCAACTCAGGAGATTTTAGGGAATGGCTGTTGGGGATCAGGATTAGGATATTCTGCTAGATCTAATTCTGATAAGAAAAGTGGAAAAGAAATTGAGAAAACATAACCAATAAAAACCGATAGTAAGGTTAAACTAAACAAGGTTCAAATAAAGACCATTAAGTTTTATTCAGGTGCTAATTCTGTTAAGTCAATCCATGAGGAAGTTACAACATCAGTATCTAGATCAAGCTTAATTACTAATAAAAGTGAACAAGTTCACAGAAAATCAGTAAATATTGGTTCAATGACTCAGAAACAACTTAAGCAAAAGCTGAAGGATCTTATGTAAGGTAGGAATGGCAAGATGAAAAGGTCTAGGAAAAATAGGAATGGCAAGGTAGGTGTTAATAAGAATGGAAATTATGTAACCCCTCCTGATGCACCTAGAAAGACCTGTTCAAATTGTGGTTGCACTAATCATCTTGCTAATTCTTGCAAGAAGAATAAAAAGATAAAATGATGTTCCTTTCAAATCAGTGTTTAGGAATAGAACAGTTAGATATAAACCACAGAGTCCTTATTTTCATTGTGGTAGTGTTTAGCATTCTATTTATACATGTAAAAAGTATCACAGTTTGTATTATGATTATTATAAACTGAAACCCTCTTTAATTAAAGCAAAATCTGGTTCTGCATGTATAAATACTGATAGTAAGGATATTAACATAAACTCTGATAAAAAGTCTTATGCTGCATATGTTAACAAACTTAAGAAGGCCAAAGGATCCAAACAAGTCTGGATCCTTAAAAACACTAACTGATTCAAACTACTGATTGCAGGGTGACAGGAGTAATGCTCTAGAGTTGGACGATGGATGCTTAGGATATATGACTGGTTATAAATCCATGCTATCATAATTTGAGGAGAAGGCTGGCTCAAGCGTTTCTTATGGAGATGGCAACTTAGGAAAAATCTTGGGATATTGCAAAATCAAAATTGGAAATGTCATCATTGAAAATGTAGCTCTAGTTGCAGGACTCAAGCATAATCTGATCAGTGTGAGTCAAATCTGTGACAGAGGTTATCATGTCAACTTCTATGAGGAGAATTGTGAAATTTTTAGTCAGTCTGATGGCAAGATTACATGGACTGGTGTAAGACATGGTAGTTTATATGAAGTCAGGGTCTCCACAAGTATTGATGATTCATAAGTTTGTCTACTGAGTAGAGCATCTGTGGAAGACAGTTGGAACTGGCATAAAAGACTTTCTCACCTCAACTTCAATAATATCAATGAACTTGTGAGGAAAGATCTTGTGAGAGGATTGCCCAATGAAGTTTTTACTCCTGATGGCTTATGTGACTCATGCCAGAAAGCCAAACAAAGGAAAACTTCTTTCGAGAGTAAAACTGAATCCTCCATTCTTGAACCATATGATCTACTTCATATTGACCTCTTTGGTCTAGTGAATATTATTTCAATTGCCAAGAAGAGGTATACACTCATAATTGTTGATGAATATACAAGATACACATGGGTGTATTTTCTGCACACCAAGGATAAATCTCTATCCATTCTTCTTGATCATGTGAGGGAGCTGGAAAAAGGATCAACATACAAAGTGAAGATCATCAGAAGTGATAATGGAACTGAATTCAAGAATAGCTCTATGAAAGAGTTCTACAAACTTAAGGGGATAAAAAAAGATTTTTCTACTCCTGGAACTCCACAACAAATGGAGTTTTTGAAAGAAAGAATAGAACTCTAATAGAAGCTGCAAGAACCATGCTAGAGGAAGTAAGATTTCCTACCTACTTCTGGGCTGAGGTTGTGCAAACTGCTTGCTTTACACAAAATGTAACATTGATCAACAAGCATGGAAAAACACCATTTGAGATGATAAAGGGAAAGAAGCCAAATTTGAAGTACTTTCATATTTTTGGTTGTAAGTGTTTTGTTCTCAAAACTCATCCGGAGCAGCTGACCAAGTTTGATCTGAAAGCTGATGAAGGAATTTTTGTGGGATATCAATTGTCCACAAAGCCTTCAGAGTTTACAATCTGAGAATAAGAACAGTCATGGAATCTATTCTAAATTTGAGACTTGCCCACCAAGTATCCTATCCCTAATCCAATTCAAGGCATCCCATGCCTATCTAAGGGGCATCACCCCACAAATCAGAACTATGTTTTTTGACTTGATTCCTAGCATACAACAAGGTACATAGGCATCTTGTGAAGGCATATTGAGTCAAGAAGCACGAGAGAAGTCAAATAGAGTCTTGAGCGCATGAACCCTAATATTAAATATACCATAGTTTTTTACCCATAAGAGTCGTGTACTTCGTATTCGTGTAGTTTTTGTTTCATGTTCTCAAAATACAAATATAAATATAAACATTAAATATGTGTGTCATGTTCATGTCGTGTGAAGAATTTTCGGATCTAGTCTTAGCCGGGGCTTGGCGAATAATACTCTGTACTTTCCCTTCAAGAAAAAAATAAACGAAATGAGTAGATGATGGTAAGTGATTGATCAATATTTATACCCAAAATAACATTGTTCAAAAAATTCGTAAAATGCTCTGCATAGTCGACTATTGTATTATTATCGAGCATAAACAAACTCGTTGTTTTCTTGGAATGAAATACCTGGACCATCTTTGACCCAACACTAAATTTTTATTGTTTATTCCAACATTATTCTTGTATTACTTGCCTAAAATAAAAGTGATATGGATAGAAAATACATCATAAAGATACATTAAATATCGCATTAATTACGCTTAGAAATCTTATCCAAATCCTAATATAAACTAGGTTGATCAAGGCCTGTTACAGACTAAAGATGGCCTAAGATCGTCAAGGCCCACGTGCCAAGATCGTCAAGGCCCACGAGAAAAAGTTGTCAAGGTACACGAACACAAGTTGTTCACGGACTAGGCCCAATATGGCTGAAAGACCAAAGACATGATGTCCAACATGGATACTAACTACTACAAGGAAGAATCTAGAATCCTTTGCCTTACAGGAGTCCTAATTACCATATAAGTTGGAGACTTATCCACCAAGTCTCCCAACACGAGTCTAACCCTAGACTCGCCTATATATAAAGAGCTCTACCCCTCAACCTAGAACTATGTTTTGGCTTAATTCTCAACAACACAGAGATACGTAGGTAGCTTGCGAAGATAGCAAGTCCACGACCGCAAGCGCAGCCATTAAAGCTCGAAACTCACAAATCCTAGCATTAAATACTAACAAACCCTAATTTTTATTCTATAATATTTGGCACCGTATGTGGGAAGGCAACAACAAAAATGGTACACAGAATAGAACTACTGGTGGAACCACCGACGTAATCCCGATAAGGATACTCTTGTCCTCCACTGAGATTTCTTCACACTCGACCTACGCCACTCAAGCTGGAACAATTCCAATGGTGATTACTGATGCCCAACCTAAAGGGACGAATCCCGCTGCTCATCAAGGGACGAACCCCCCTCTCATCAAGGGACGAATCCCCATACTCATCAAGGGACGAATCCCCCTCTTCGACAGCTACAGGAGGTGTTAGGCTCCCAGCCTGTCGGGTATGAATACTCAACTATTGTGACTCCAGGGACTACCGACCCACCTTACGGTATGCCTCTATATTCGAAGGTTAGAGGAAATGGTCTCTCTAACCAAGGAGAATGACAAGGGCGGACTGCCCAATACATTCACGGCTTGGCTCCCATCTCTGAGAATCAAAAATTCACTGGAACCTACTCTGCTAGAGAGTCCAACTCATTGGACGAGAAAATCGCTCCAAGAAGGAGGGGTGCTGGTAAAGAGCCCCAACAACACCCAAAAAATGATTTCCCAAGATGTAGAAGAGAGGATTAGGGCTCACAAAGCCGAAATCCAAAGGTTGAAGCAAAATCTAGAGATGCATCAGACATCAAGACCCCCACATGCAGCATGACTAAGGGAATTTCCTCCCGTTGTAGACCTAGAAGGTCCAACGCGAAGGCAGAGAGTGCTGATCCCAAGGGCCAACCCGAATGAGTTGATTCCCTTAGGGGATCCTGACGATCCAAATCCTCCATTCACCGAAGATATTATCAATGCTAACATCTCGAGGAAGTTCAAGATGCCCACCATCAAGGTATATGATGGTACTGGCGACCCGGCTAATCATGTCAAGAAGTTTTCCAACGCTCTGTTATTACAGCCCATGAACAACGCTATCAAGTGTCAGTCCTTTCCTCAAACCCTGTCAGGTATGGCTTAAAGATGGTATAACCGTATACCCCCAATTGAATTGGGTCCTTCATGGAACTGAGTTAGGCCTTCATCAAACATTTTATTAGTGACAGAGTTCATAAAAAGAGTTTGGCTTCTCGCATAGGTTTAGTCCAAGAAGCGAAGGATTCCCTTAGAGACTACCTGAACCAATTCACGAAGAAGGCCCTGAAGGTCCTGGATGTCGACGACAATGTAGCTATGATAGCCCTACATCAAGGGACTAGGGATCGGTTCTTCAAGATGTCCCTGGCCAAACGCCCTCCTGAAAGCATGATGTAGCTCCATTATAGGGCCATAAAGTAATCAAGGTGGATGAAATTATGAAGAAGACTATGGTGAATAATTAACCTGTGGGCAACAAGAAGCGAAAGACCACCAAGGTTCACTAAATATTCAAGATTTAATACTCCAAGGAGCCAAATCCTTATGGAAATTGAGAAGGACAAAGAGTTCAGATGGCCGAAGCCACTGAGCGAAGACCTAGAGAAAAGAGATAAGAGCCGATACTATAGGTTCCACAGAGATGTTACTCGTAATACCGATGATTACAGAAAACTCAAGGATCAGATTGAATATTTGATCGGAAGATGAAATTTCGGACGTTTCACTAAGGATGAAGAGGCTGGAGGACAAACAAGAGATAATAATGATCGAAAAGACGACGGTCTAAGGGGAAATGACCAAGATCGTAACCAACAGCCTCGAGGGTCGGTAATCAATATGATCTCAGAAGACCCAACAGTTGCTGGGACTATAAGAAACTCTCGAAAAGTGTATGCGAGAGAAATGCAGAATATAGTCAGAGAGGTGTTCCTAAGCGTGCTAAGACTGAGATGACGCTTAAGTTTGGCAGCCTCAACCTTGAAGGTTTGAAGTTTCTCCAAGATAATCCCCTGGTTATCACCCTGATAATTGGAAATTGTCTTGTCAAAAAGATCCTAGTCGATAACGGAGCTTCAATGAACATTATGTTCCATGAAACATTTTTAAGGATGGGGTATACAGACTCTCAACTGACCCCATCCGATGCACCCATCTATGGGTTTAATGGAGTAGAGTGTCTTGTAGAAGGAGCAATTCAACTTCCCGTCACTATTGGGAAAGAACCCAAAGAGGCCACGCAGATGTTAAACTTTCAGGTGGTCAAGATAGCCTCTACCTACAACATAATCATGGGAAGGATCAGGATTCATACGTTTAAGGTCGTGCCCTCGACCTACCATATGGTACTTAAGTTCCCAACCAAAAATGGTGTCAGAAAAGAGAAACGAGATCAGAAAATGGCCTGAAATTGCTATGTAGCAGCAGATAGGCCCGATGGAGCTGGGGACAGGTTCTCCCCATAGAAGACATGGATTTCCATGAGAATGAAAAACTTCAGGGGAAGCCAGCGGAGGATTTGATCCCAATCCTTTTGGATCTTTTTGATCCGCACAAGGTAACATATGTTGGAGCATCTTTGGAGAAGCCGTTGAAAGGCCAGTCGACTGCGTTCTTATAAGAGAATAGTGATGTTTTTGCTTGGACAGTATCTTACATGCCTGGGATTGACCCTGACTTCATAACTCATAAGTTGAATGTGGATCCAACTCGAAAGGCTGTCAATTAGAAGAAGAGAACTTACTCCCCTGGTAGGCTGGAAGCCATCAAGCAGGAGGTCGAGAAGCTCCTAAAAGCTGGATTTATTGAGGAAGTGCAATTCTTCGAGTGGTTGGCTAACCCTATGATGGTCAAGAAAACGAATAAAAAGTGGAGGATGTGCATCGAATTCACTTGTCTAAATGATACATTCCCAAAGGAATGTTATCTCCTACCTAGGATTGATACCCTAATCAATGCAACTGTTGGATACTAGATGCTGAGCTTCATGGAAGGCTTTAGCGGTTCCAATCAGATCAAAATGCACAAAGACGACACTTGCAAGGTATCTTTCATATTCGCTTTTGTGTTTTTTACTATTTTGTTATGGCTTTTGGACTTATGTATGCAGGAGCTACTTCTCATAGATTGGTGAATAAGATATCTGCACGTCTAATAGGAAACACCATGGAGGTCTATATTGATGACATGTTATTCAAAAGCCTAGTCAAGCAAGATTATATTAATCACCTCAGAGAGGCATTCAAAGTGCTGATGTTAAACTCCTCCAAGTGTGCTTTTTGTAAGAACCCTGATTTTTGTAATATTTTAAATCTTCAGTGAATAATCACTAGGACTAGTTATGTAATACGTATGGACTTCATCACAAATATGAATAGTGGAATTTTGGAAATCTGAGATTATATTCTTGTTTATCGAGGAAAATAAGTGAATGTAAAAGCCGTCGGAATTCGAAGATTCACGATTATACTACGTGTTTTCATATCCGTAAGGAATGGAGTAGAACCGGGAATATTACATGAAATAAATATTATATCATGGTGTTTCCATGATCAAGAGAAAGGAATAAAATTGGTTAAAGGATTATAAGCGATAAAAGAATTCACTGCAAAATGAAATATTATACGATTAAACTATCGGAATGGAACAACAATCGCGTGTACGATAAATAATCAATGAGAAATAAATTCCATGCAAGTTGGCCATGCAAAACCAATTTAACTAGTATCTAGAAGATGTAACTAGGGAATTAGAAGCTAACTAGAATAGTTAGTGGAATAGTAAGTGAATAGTAAGTGAATAGTGATTGGGAGACAATGAAGTACAAGGCCATACCTCTTCATTTCTACTCATCTAACTTGTCAACCAAGCCATTTTTTTTGCTGAATATTATGCCCATATATACACACTATCAAGCACATATCATACACTCACACACTTCAACCAAAATTCAAGCCAAAGCCCCCCCATCCCCTTTTGCTCTCGGCCTGGTTGTACAGAAAAGGAGAGAGAGCTCTCTTCTTCACTTCACTTCTCCATCCTTCCCTCTATTATAAATTCTATAAAAATTCACAAAGCTTCCTTACATCCTAGTAAAGGTATGTCTATTATTTCATGGCCAAATTCTTAATGGTTTGTGAGAAACAAATTCTTGAAGTTCAAGAACTTTAGGGACTGTTTTGACTAACTTGGTTTCTTGGTTTTGTTTCTTAAGGATCTAGCCCTTTTAAGTGTTTTTCAAGAAAACCAAGCCCTAATAATATTATTACTAACCCTCCTAGTGCTCAATAAGGTATAACTTCCAACTCTTTAAAGTTTTAAGGGTGAGTTTAAGAGTTATTTATGATGTAGAGTCAAGATCCAAGAGTTTGTGTATGTGTAAGGTTGTTTTGCTCATATTCTTGCTAAGTACTTGAGTTTTTGAGTTGTGATGCTTGTATGTGAAGCTATACAAAGTATAGAAGGTGTATGTGGGTGTATCTTTAGAAGTAAGAAGTGTTGTGTTGGTCATAAGTAGTGATTGTGTCAAGAACAAGTAGTAGAAAGGGAATGTGGAGCCTATTGCACTTGGTCTTCCTTCAGCAGTGTATTTGGCCATGTAAATCTTTGAAATTTGTGAGTCCCTGGCCATGAATGGGTAGATCTTGATTTGTAATTTCTGTACATGTGTGGATCGTCGCGAGGGGATTTACGGTTTATAAGTTATGACCGTTTTAGTGTAGAGCGTTCATACGAAAAGCCAACTGCACATAGGCCACTTTCTTGATAATTTTGAAAGGCTAAAAATGATTTCGAAAATTTGGAAAAATCATTATAATTAAATAATGCAGCAAGGAAGACTTTCCAAAAAGAATTTTAAGGAAATATTAATTTTTCGATTTTATAAAAATGTTTTAGTGAAGCGAATCGATAATTGCGTACTAACTTAGATCGTTGGTTATTGATTTTAGATCGCCAACAAAATCCCCGAGACCATACTACACCTAGCACTCGAGGCAAGTTTACGAAACCCTAACACAAATTATCCATGCTATATATACTGTTGTATTATTGATGCCATGATTTACAGTTTGAAAATATATGCTTGTCTGTGATATCAATACATTCCAATTATGCGATTGTTTACGAAAACAAACTTCGTTTTATACGAGTATGAGAAATTGAAACGTAATTTTAATATAATACAAGATAGTGGGAGTCGGAGATATTTTTAAATCGATTTAATCCCGGAACGAGCCGGACGCGGAAGATTTCAATTTCAATAAACAAAGTACTTTCGCGTAACATACATATTAAGCGAATGATTGAGATTTGATTTATAACTAAAAGAGATAATCGAATATTCACTCAAGGGATATCCTACTTGATTATTTATTTATAAGTAATACCTAAAGAGTTACTAAAATATCCGGAAAATACTTAAAGAGATATTGAAAAGTTTTTAAATCAATTCGCTCTATCTAAAACGTATGTAACCATTCGAAGGATAATTATAAGATGTCAATCCTGTCTTAAGTATTTAATTAAGATTTTTATCAATTCATTGAACCTTATCGAGAAACATTTCGTACTTAAGGTTTTATCAATTCATTCAACCCTTCTTAAAAATATCATGAGACCGTAAATATTTAATATTCCGTACTTCTAAAAATCATTTAAAAATAGACATAGTTCCCAAGGATACTTTCTAGATTATTCAAAATTCTCGGAAGAGATCAATCATATGAAACTTATCAAAACCTTAGGGAACTTAGTCTAGAAGCATAAGGGTTTTGCTTCATCGCTCAATGAAAAACAAGTGAACAATATATGTAAAACTCTACTACAGTTAAGGGTTTGAAAATGATTTTTAAATTCAAAACTCCGACAACTCCCAAGGATCAATTGTATTAAAAGTGATTAATAAATTATCTTATTTAAAGGTCAACTCAGAACGATCTATTCCTTCGATAAAGGATTTTATGTAAATGATATAATTGTTTTGGGACTGTAATGTGGCCTACCCGGCACGGAGAGGTTTCGGACTTGCACGGAAATGGGCAACCATCGTGTAATGTCTTGATAAGTCTTGATAAGACCAAAGGTGGCTAGGTTCGTATTCCTTCTACTAGTAGAGAAAATTTCGTATTCGGCTGATCACCGGTACGTGGTTTATTCCAGTATAGTCCCTTTCCTCCACTTTGGAATAATTATTGTGAAACCTACAACAGAAGGCCGATAAGGCTGAGTTTTAAATATGGTTGTTGATGGAGATATATATCACATCCATTCGAGAATCTTGGTTCAAGTATCATATTGAGATTTTGAGATGAAATGAGTACGAGTATAAACTGATTAAACTGATACATTTAAAGTTGAGTTTTTCATATAATTGACAAGCACATAAACTTTTAGAAACCTTGGATATACAATGCTTAATGGTTGGTTTTCCCTAAATGATTATATTTAGATATTGGATATCTATATCTTGCTGAGCATTAGTGCTCACTCTTGCTTTTATAAATATCATATCACAACAGATTACCAGCATGGCCCGAACCAGGACGACTGCCCGCAAGCGGGTAGGGTACACACGTGAGTACCGTAGACTGTTCGTCCGTCAGCCACCTCAGGTAGACGAATAGAGATAGTTTCCTTTTGAGTACTTGAGCCAAGACCATTTGTGACCCGAGCCAGTCTCATGTAGAGCTGTTCTCCCTTTCACTCTTTTGAGATAATTTCATTTGGTCTGTAATAACTTAAATACTTTAACGTTAATTTAGTAATGTTTCCGAGCATATAACCTGTGTGTGTGTGATTTTGATTAAAAGGTCGAGTAATGAGGTAAAAAGAGGATTAATTATTTAATAGACAATATTAAGTAATCGTAACAACCCGAATTCCCGAACTTGAATTTGGGGGTGTTACAGAAATGGTATCAGAGCCCTAGGTTATAAGTCTCAGAAACATTAGGGTGAATCAACTGAACCAATGAACTAGAGCTTACATAGAGTTCGTAGTCGGGCTACGAGGGTAGCACTGACATTAAGAACCCTAGGGGTGATTTAAGTATCCAAGGATAGTAATGCGTGTGTTAAATGACTTTTAGGTACCTAATGTGTTAGACCCTGAGGCTGTAGAGGCGTACGAGAGAGAGCATGATGAGGTCCTTTTAGCTGAGGCCGAGGTAGCTGACCCTGCCCCCACTATGGGCTTAGAGGTATTCGAGTACCCGGAGACTGACCCTGAGGAGGACCTGGAGGAGGACCCCACTGAGCCAGACACTAAGATAGCCCCTCCTGAGGATATTCCATACGACAGTACGGAGGTTCCATCTCCAGATATGATGAGGGTGGATGTGCATCAGAGTTCGATAGAGCGTTTGTTAGATCGGATCTCAGCAGCCCAGGCTCGAGTCGCTGAGCTCGAGAATGAGACGGGAGTAGCATATTTGATGGATAGGATGATAGCTCTGCAGGCCAGAGTCACTGCACTGACTGAGGAGTTAGAGGCGGAGTTGGGGCAGCCACCCCAGTGAGGACACCCACCCTGCCCCCTGTACCAGTTAGTCCCGCACGGACTGAGACCGATGACGGCATGGACCCTATTCTTGACGGTGTGGCAGCGACTTCTGCAGATTCCCCACTTCCACCACCCATACCAGTCATATCTCTAGCAGTTCATGATTGGCTGAGGCCCGTATTGCCAAACTGAGGGACCAGCTTTCCATCGAGCGGCACATGAGGATAGAGGCCCGAGGCAGGTGAGGATACCCCAGCGCCCGATGCGTGCGCAAGACCATTCGCCGCATAGAGCAAAGGACCATCGGTAGGATTCACCACTTATCCCCACAGCGTGACTTGGTGAGTAGGCGCGAGGTTATCATGGTTGTGGTCCGCGCTATGAGGTGGATTTGTGATGTTGCTCGTGGCTAGTGGACACTGTTCATAGTTGGTTATTGTTCCTGAGCGGTGGTACTTAGTTGTTTTGTGATAGTTGTTTTGGTTGTTATCTTTGATAGTGCCACCAGCTAAGGATTATTGTATTAAGGTAGATTGTACTTTTATTATTCAGTATATTGTACCTAGACCTGGTGTATGGCCAAATTATGTATAATTATCGTGTTGATTAGTTGCGATTTCTAGATTGTGGTTTAATCTTTTTTCATACCTGCATAATTACATACTGTCATAACAAATAAGGAAGCATGAGGATTGGAAAATGAAAACAACCTAAATAAGTTTATGTAACAGGGAAATGTCGCCAAGGAGAATAGTAACAAGAACTCGCCCAGCTGCATCTGGCGGCCAGGGCAGTAATAATGAACAAGGGCATCGAGCACAGACCCCACCATTAAGAATTAACGAAGAATAAAATGAGTATGATGATGAGGACTATGAAGAGCCAGAGGCTGAAGATACTCAGG
Source organism: Apium graveolens (assembly GCF_009905375.1). NCBI lineage: Eukaryota > Viridiplantae > Streptophyta > Magnoliopsida > Apiales > Apiaceae > Apium > Apium graveolens. The sequence continues at coordinate 99,381,662 of NC_133657.1, read as the reverse complement.
GGATGGAAATGCCAGTGAATCTTATGGAGCAGTTTGTAGAACTTCTGAGGCAAAACCTGCAACAGCAATGACCAGCTCAGCAACCACAGCAAGCCATGGCTAATGCATTTAAATCTTTCAAGTTGGTCAAGCCCCCAGAGTTTCACGGTGTTACTGACCCAATTCAGGCCAGGGCTTGGCTAAAAGAGGTAGAAAAGACCTTTAAGCGAATTGACACTGAGGAAGCCCACAAGACTAATTTTGCCACTTATCTCTTAAAGGGTGAGGCTAACTATTGGTGGGAAGCCAAGAAAAATATGGAGCCCCAAGGGATTGTTACTTGGGAAACATTCACCGAGTTGTTTTTAAAGAAGTATGTCCCGAAGTTTATGGAGGTTCAGATGCAGCGGAAGTTCCTAGAGCTGAAACAAGAAAATATGAGCGTAGCGGAATATGAAGCTAAGTTTACAGAATTGTCGAGGTTTGTGCCACAGCTGGTGGGCACCGAAGAGCAAAAGGCTGAGAGATTTCAACAGGGATTGAAGCAGTGGATTCAGAACAAGCTGGAAATTCTAGAGATAACTGACTATGCCACCCTAGTACAGAAGGCCACAATAGCTGAAACAGGGAGTGAAATGAGCCAGAAAATGAAGCAAACTAAGAAACAAAAGTTCGATGGTCGAAGTAGGAGTGTGGGAGGGGAGAGCTTCCCCAGTAAGTTTGTCAAGGGGACGGCCTCCCAACCCAACCGCAGTACAAGATTCGGGGGATCGGGGAGCGTGAGTGTGGCCCGGAGCGGGAACCAGACGGGAATGTCTTATTATAGCCAACCACGACCTCTTCTGACAGAATGCAAGAGCTGTGGTAAGAGGCATTCTGGGCAATGTATGCAGAAACCGGTGACATGCTTTAAATGTGGTAAGGTGGGTCACTATGCCACAGCTTGTAACCAGGAAGCGGCTAAGTGTTTTCAGTGTGAAAACACGGGACACATGAAGAAGGACTACCCTGCGGCAGCCCCAGCTAGCTCGAGGGGTAGTGTAGCTGCATCTAACAGAGTGCCGACTGCCAAGACCTTTAATATGACTGTGATAGATGTCGTACGGAACACCAATGTTATAGCAGGTACGCTCCTCCTAAACTCAAATTCCGCCAATGTTCTATTTGATTCTTTATGCAGAAACCGATGACATGCTTTAAATGTGGTAAGGTGGGTCACTATGCCACAGCTTGTAACCAGGAAGCGGCTAAGTGTTTTCAGTGCGGAAACACAGGACACATGAAGAAGGACTACCCCGCGGCAGCCCCAGCTAGCTCGAGGGGTAGTGTAGTTGCATCTAACAGAGTGCCGACTGCCACGACCTTTAATATGACTGTGAAAGATGTCGTACAGAACACCAATGTTATAGCAGGTACGCTCCTCCTAAACTCAAATTCCGCCAATGTTTTATTTGATTCTGGAGCTATTAAGTCTTTCGTATCTAAGGAATTTGCTGAAAAATTGAACTTAAAAGTGGAACCTTTGAAAGAATCTTTGTAAGTGGAAATAGCTAATCAAGAGATTATCCCTGTAAATCAAGTTTATGCTAACTGCAACCTAGAATTAGGTGGAGTAAGATACCCAGTAGATTTAATTCCCTTTCGACTAGGGGAGTTTGATGTGATATTAGGAATGGATTGGCTATCTAGAAACCATGCCCAGATTGATTGTGAGGGGAAGAAAGTAAAATTGAAAACACCTAGTGGTAAGAGTATAATAATTAAGGGGCAACGGCAAACCAAGAAATTTCTAACTATGGTGCAGACCAAGAGACTTTTAAGGAAAGGATGTGAGGCCTACTTGGCTCACGTGGTGGATACCAAACGAGAAACCCCTGAGATCCACACCATACCTGTAGTTAATGAGTTTGAGGATATATTTCCCAAGGATCTTCCCGGACTACCCCCGGATCGGGAAATAGAATTTGCCATTGATTTAGCTCCCGGTACGGCACCAGTATCAAAGACCCCATATCGTTTGGCCCTCATCGAAATGAAAGAGTTGGCTAACCAACTGCAAGATCTATTAGATAAAGGAATGATTAGACCGAGCGTATCCCTGTGTGGTGCACCCGTACTATTTATGAAGAAGAAGGATGGCAACATGAGACTGTGCATCGATTATCGAGAGCTGAACAAGCTGACCATTAAGAACAAGTACCCATTGCCAAGAATAGATGACCTCTTTGACCATCTAAAGGATGCTACGTGTTTTTCGAAGATTGACCTTAGGACAGGTTATCATCAACTTAAGATCAAACCGGAAGATATACCTAAGACTGCATTTTGCACTAGTTACGGACATTATGAGTTCCTAATTATGTCATTTGGTTTGATTAACGCGCCTGCAGCTTTCATGGATCTGATGAACCGAGTCTTTAAGAAGTATCTGGACGAATGCGTGATAGTATTCATCGATGATATTCTAATTTACCCCTGATCGGAGGAGGAACATGCAGAACACCTCATGATAGTATTGGAAATCTTGCGGAAAGAAAAATTGTATGCCAAATTCTCAAAGTGTGAATTTTGGTTGAAAGAAGTTCAGTTTTTGGGTCATGTGATTAGTAAGGAAGGGATTCTCGTAGACCCTGCAAAGATAGAAGTTGTCGTTAATTGGGAACAACCAACCACGCCCACCGAGGTAAGAAGCTTTATTGGACTGGTCGAGTATTATCGAAGGTTTGTAAAGGATTTTTCCAAGATAGCAGGCCCGTTGACTAAACTTACTCGGAAAACAGAAAAGTTTGTTTGGACAGAGAAATGTAAGGAGAGTTTCCAAGAATTGAAGAAAAGGTTGGTATTGGCCCCAGTGCTGGCCCTACCAGACGATAAAGGGAACTTTGTGATTTATAGTGATGCGTCCCATAAGGGTTTGGGATGTGTGCTGATGCAGCATGGTAAGGTGATTGCCTATGCATCCAGAAAATTAAAGGAATATGAAATGAGGTACCCCACCCATGACTTAGAATTAGCCGCCATAGTGTTTGCCTTTAAGATGTGGAGACATTACCTATACGGAGAAAAGTGCGAGATTTATACTGACCACAAGAGTCTTAAATATATCTTCACCCAGAAGGAGCTAAACATGAGGTAGAGAAGGTAGTTAGAATTGATTAAGGACTACGACTGCGAAATTCTTTATCACCCGAGGAAGGCCAATGTGGTGGCCGATGCCCTTAGTCGTAAGGAAAGATTGAAAAGAATCACCACGTCAGAAGATTTGATCAGAGAATTTGAAAAGTTAGAGATTGAGGTCAAGGTCGTTGAACTAGGGACCGAAGGCTTGTACGAGATGGTTATGCAACCGGAGCTACTGGAAAAGATTAGGCGATGCCAAGAAATAGTGTTGAGGGAGAACAAGGAATTGGTAAGCGGAGAGGAGGCCAAGTGTGACCCAGACGAGAAGGGAATTAGGAGGCATGCCTATGGGATATGGGTCCCTAACGTCCAAGAATTAAAGGATGAAATTTTACGTGAAGGACACAGCTCTAGATATACGGTCAACCCAGGAAGCACCAAAATGTACCAAGATTTGAAAGAGTACTACTGGTGGCCTAACATGAAGAAGGATGTAGCGGAGTGGGTCAGTAAGTGTATGACCTGTCAGAGAGTAAAGGCAGAACACCAGCGACCAAGCGGACTCTTGCAACCCTTAGAAATTCTGATGTGGAAATGGGAGCAGATAGCCATGGATTTTGTGGTAGGATTACCCCGAACTAAGACTAACTATGATGCAATATAGGTAATTGTAGACCGACTAACCAAGTCAGCGCACTTTCTTCCAATCAAGGAAACCTACACAGTGGATAGATTAGCGGAGCTATACATTAAGGAAATTGTGGTAAGGCATGGAGTGCCAGTAGCTATCGTATCTGACCGAGATCCTCGATTCAACTCCAGATTTTGGAGGAGCTTTCAGGAATGCCTAGGAACCAAACTAAACATGAGCACCGCTTACCATCCGCAAATAGATGGACAAAGTGAGCGAACTATTCAGACATTGGAGGACATGTTGAGAATGTGTGTAATTGATTTTAAGGGTCCTTGGGATGAACACCTGTCTTTAATAGAGTTTGCCTACAACAACAGTTATCATGTGAGTATCGGAATGCCCCCATACGAGGCGTTGTATGGCCGAAGGTGCCGTTTGCCCTTGTATTGGGATGAAGTTGGTGAGAGAAAGTTACTAGGTCTAGACTTGGTGCAAAGGACAAGAAACATAGTTCAATTAGTCAGAGGACGCCTAGCAGCAGCCCAAGACCGACAGCGTAAATACGCCGATCTGGCACGGAAGGATAGAGAGTATGAAGTGGGTGACCATGTATTTCTGAAAGTGTCACCATGGAAAGGATTGATGAGATTTGGGAAGAAGGGGAAGCTGAGCCCCCGTTATATTGGACCTTTCGAGATTCTAAGACGGATAGGACCCGTGGCATACGAGTTAGCTTTACCTCCAAATCTTCAGCAGGTTCATAATGTTTTTCATGTATCAATGTTGAGGAAGTATAATGCGGATGCCAAACATATAGTGGAGCATGAGCAAGTAGACCTTCAACCAGATATGTCCTATGTTGAGCAGCCAGTCGAAATCATTGACCGAAAAGAGCAAGTACTCCGGAAAAAGAGTGTCAATCTAGTCAGAGTCTTATGGAGGCATCACAACGTCGAGGAGTCGACTTGGGAATTAAAGAGTCGCATGCAAGAAAAGTACCCCCGTCTATTTGTGGATTGATTCCGGGATGGAATCCTTTTAAAGGGGAGAGACTATAAGAACCCTGATTTTTGTAATATTTTAAAACTTCAGTGAATAGTAACTAGGACTAGTTATGTAATACGTATGGAGTTCATCACAAATATGAATAGTGGAATTTTGGAAATCCGAGATCATATTCTTGTTTATCGAGGAAAATAAGTGAATGTAAAAGCCGTCGGAATTCGAAGATTCACGAATATACTACGTGTTTTCATATCCGTAAGGAATGGCGTAGAACCGGGAATATTACGTGAAATAAATATTATATCATGGTGTTTCTATGATCAAGAGAAAGGAATAAAATTGGTTAAAGGATTATAAGCGATAAAAGAATTCACTGCAAAATGAAATATTATACGATTAAACTATCGGAATGGAACGACAATCGCGTGTACGATAAATAATCAATGAGAAATAAATTACATGAAAGTTGGCCATGCAAAACCAAGTTAACTAGTAGCTATGAGATGTAACTAGGGAATTAAAAGCTAACTAGAATAGTTAGTGGAATAGTAAGTGAATAGTAAGTGAATAGTGATTGGGAGATAATGAAGTACAAGGCCATACCTCTTCATTTCTACTCATCTAATTTGTCAACCAAGCCATTTTTTTTGCTGAATATTATGCCCATATATACACACTATGAAGCACATATCATACACTCACACACTTCAACCAAAAATTAGGCGAAACACCCCCCCCATCCCTTTTTGCTCTCGGCCTGGTTGTGCAGAAAAGGAGAGAGAGCTCTCTTCTTCACTTCACTTCTCCATCCTTCCCTCTATTATAAATTCTATAAAAATTCACAAATCTTCCTTACATCCTAGTAAAGGTATTTCTATTATTTCATTGCCAAATTCTTAAGGGTTTGTGAGAAACAAATTCTTGAAATTCAAGAACTTTAGGGACTGTTTTGACTAACTTGGTTTCTTGGTTTTGTTTCTTAAGGATCTAGCCCTTCTAAGTGTTTTTCAAGCAAACCAAGCCCTAATCATCTTATTAATAACTCTCCTAGTGCTCAAGAAGGTATAACTTCCAACTCTTTAAAGTTTTAAGGGTGAGTTTAAGAGTTATTAATGATGTAGTGTCAAGATCCAAGAGTTTGTGTATGTGTAAGGTTGTTTTACTCATATTCTTGCTAAGTACTTGAGTTTTTGAGTTTTGATGCTTGTATGTGATGCTAGACAAATTATATAAGGTGTATGTGGGTGGATCTTGAGAAGTAAGAAGTGTTGTGTTGGTCATAAGTAGTGATTGTGTCAAGAACAAGTAGTAGAAAGGGAATGTTGAGCCTATTGCACTTGGTCTGCCTTCTGTAGTATATTCGTCCATGTAAATCTTTGAAATTTGTGAGTCACTGGCCATTACTGGGTAGATCTTGAATTTTAGTTTCTGTACATGTGTGGATCGTCACGAGGGGATTTACGGTTTAGAAGTTATGACCGTTTTAGTGTAGAGCGTTCATACGAAAAGCCAACTGCACATAGGCCACTTGCTTGATAATTTCGAAAGGCTAAAATGATTTCGAAAATTTGGAAAAATCATGATAATTAAATAATGCAGCAAGGAAGACTTTCCAAAAATAATTTTAAGGAAATATTAATTTTTCGATTTTATAAAAATGTTTTAGTGAAGCGAAACGATAATCGCGTACTAACTAAGATCGTTGGTTATTGATTTTAGATCGTCAACAAAAGCCCCGAGACCATATAACTCCTAGCACTCGAGGCAAGTTTACGAAACCCTAACACAAATTATCCATGCTATATATAATGTTGTGATATTTATGCCATGATTTACAGTTTGAAAATATATGCTTGTCTGTGATATCAATACATTCCAATTATGCGATTGTTTACGAAAACAAACTTCGTTTTATACGAGTATGAGAAATTGAAACATAATTTTAATATAATACAAGATAGTGGGAGTCGAAGATATTTTTAAATCGATTTAATCTCGAAACGAGCCGGACGCGGAAGATTTTGATTTCAATAAACAAAGTACTTTCGCGTAACATACATATTAAGCGAACGATTGAGATTTGATGTATAACTAAAAGAGATAATCGAATATTCACTCAAGGGATATCCTACTTGATTATTTATTTATAAGTAATACCTAAAGAGTTACTAAAATATCCGGAAAATACTTAAAGAGATATTGAAAAGTTTTTAAATCAATTCGCTCTATCTAAAATGTATGTAACCATTCGAAGGATAATTATAAGATGTCAATCCTGTCTTAAGTATTTAATTAAGATTTTTATCAATTCATTGAACCTTATCGAGAAACATTTCGAACTTAAGGTTTTATCAATTCATTCAACCCTTCTTAAAAATATCATGAGACCGTAAATATTTAATATTCCGTACTTCTAAAAATCATTTAAAAATAGACATAGTTCCCAAGGATACTTTCTAGATTATTCAAAATTCTCGGAAGAGATCAATCATCTGAAACTTATCAAAACCTTAGGGAACTTAGTCTAGAAGCATAAGGGTTTTGCTTCTTCGCTCAATGAAAAACAAGTAAACAATATATGTAAAACTCTACTACAGTTAAGGGTTTGAAAATGATTTTTAAATTCAAAATCCGACAACTCCCAATGATCACTTGTATTAAAAGTGATGAATAAATTATCTTATTTAAAGGTCAATTCAGAATGATCTATTCCTTCGATAAAGGATTTTATGTAAATGATATAATTGTTTTAGGACTGGAATGTGGCCTACCCGGCATGGAGAGGTATCGGGTAGTGACCAAGTGCAGAGTGGCGCAGTATACAGTTATATGGTCTCTATGACCATTGACTTTCGGACTTGCACGGAAATGGGCAACCATCGTGTAATGTCTTGATAAATCTTGATAAGCCCAAAGGCGGCTAGGTTCGTATTCCTTCTACTAGTAGAGAAAATTTCGTATTCGGCTGATCACCGGTACGTGGTTTATTCCAGTATAGTCCCTTTCCTCCACTTTGGAATAATTGTTATGAAACCTACAACAGAAGGCCGATAAGGTTGAGTTTTAAATATGGTTTTTGATGAAGATATATATCACATCCATTCGAGAATCTTGGTTCAAGCATCATATTGAGATTTTGAGATGAAATGAGTACGAGTATAAACTGATTAAACGGTTACATTTAAAGTTGAGTTTCATATAATTGACAAGCACATAAACTTTTAGAAACCTTGGATATACAATGCTTAATGGTTGGTTTTCCCTAAATGATTATATTTAGATATTGGATATCTATATCTTGCTGAGCATTAGTGCTCACTCTTGCTTTTATAAATACATATCACAACAGATTACCAGCATGGCCCGAACCAGGACGACTGCCCGCAAGCGGGTAGGGTACGCACGTGAGTACCGTAGACTGTTCGTCCGCCAGCCACCTCAGGTAGACGAATAGAGATAGTTTCCTTTTGAGTACTTGAACCAAGACCATTTGTGACCCGAGCCAGTCTCATGTAGAGCTGTTCTCGGCGTTCACTCTTTTGAGATAATTTCCTTTGGTCTGTAATAATTTAATACTTTAATGTTAATTTAGTAATGTTTATGAGCATATAGCCTATGTGTGTGTGAGTTTGGTTAAAAGGTCGAGTAATGAGGTAAAAAGAGGATTAATTATTTAATAGACAATATTAAGTGATCATAACAACCCGAATTCCCGACCTTGAATTTGGGGGTGTTACACTTTTGGTGCTGGGTCTAGAAAATTTTTGGGTCACATGGTCTCAAAAAGTGGGATTGTAATAACCCCAATTTTTGGGAAATTTTTGAAACCCTTATGAATAGTGTTTTTGCTGAATAAGAAAACTTTTCATGCCACACTATGTAAGGGTTCTGATATGGATATTCTGAGATTTTATTAGTACTTTATATGGGATATAAGTGTATGTAAAGATCGTCAGAATCCAAATCCGAACACTTTGATTTTTCCTGGAAATCCACTAGATACGGAAAGAATTGAGTATAAGGTAACAGGATAAAAAGGATTTAAATTAAAGGATTATAATAGAGGATCATAAAAAGGAATATAATGTATTGAGAAAGGTTAAGGGAACCTAAGTAATAAGATCCCGGGTATGATCCTTCAAACGATAAACGAAAACGAAAGTTAAGCGAACCGTATAACAGATCAGCGGTCATTAGGCAAACAATTAGGAAGTTAATCAAAGGGATTAGAGTGAGTGATGTCACCCAACCAATGAGAGGAGGACAAAGAGGGAAGGATGACATCACAACATGACATAGGCATGACATGGGAAGGAAGGAGATGTGGTGGCTTTTTAACCACACAAAATCAAGGGCAACTAGGTAATTTACTAAAACAAACACAAAAACAAACACAAAAACAAACCAACCAAGCCAAGCAAATCATTTTTCATCAAAATCAAAAAGAAACCAAGGCATTGTTCATCTTTTGCTCTCGGCTTTTTAACATTTTAAAGGGCAAGAAATTCAAAATCAAAGATCCAAGCTTCCTAAATTGGTGAGTTAATTCCCTAATCATCTTCATGCTTAGTTAGGGCTATATCATGAGTTTAAGCCATCAATTCCTTCTCAATCTTCTTCATTTAATCAAAGAAGAAGACTATGAATAGTGTTTTCAAGTTTTTAACTTGAAATTTTTCTTGTTTTCCTTGAAGATCTAAGCATTCCTAAGACTTCTCAAAGCTTCTTAAGGCTTCCTAGCTCCTCCCACCACTTCAAGGAAGGTATATCATCTCCAAACCCTAGATTCCTATGTATTATAAGATGATTTTGATTAGTAGGGTGATATTGTAGCTTGATGTTGTGATTTAGAGTTTGGGATTTGAAATGGTATTGAATCGGATTGGTAAATCTTGTTGTTTTGGTTAAAAGAATGTAGTATAGTTAAATTCAAGCTTAGGCATAAGTATGAATGTTAAAATTGAATTGGTTTGGGTTGTTATGATGTGATAAGGATGGATGTTGGTTGTATGTTGGATTTGAGGTTGAATTGGGTTGGTTTTGAATGGTTTTAAATTGGGAAATCGAGTAAACATAGCCGTCATAACGTCCGATTTTCTTTAGACTGTTTTTGTGCATAACATTAGGACCCGAGAACCCCCTGCTAGATTATGACCATTGCCATGTTTAGATAGCTCATGTTACGAGCTTCATTTTGATATGTAGTTCGTTCGATTCCGGTGCACGGTTTAGGAGAAACGACCGTTTCAAGTAACGGCATTTCGCGAACGAAACTTTTCCCCTCGCCTTACTTTGAAACAAAGGTTAAATACCAAAAAGGGTTAATTAATGTATGAAACAATTATGGTAAGAGTGTTAGGCAGTTGGTAAGACACTCGCGAAGGAATCGCCTTAAAACTCGTAAAGGTTAAATTATTAAAAATGGTGGAGCCGAGGGTACCCGAGTGACTTAAGAGAATCAATAAGCGCAAAATAAGCGTTAGAGTCTAAGTTAGTTAAAGTATAGATTTACAAGTGACTTTGGTTTAATTCCAACTTACTTGTTGTTTATAGGTTACCAGACTCGTCCCGAGCCATTCGTAACCCCCAGTCGCTCAGGCAAGTTTTCTACCCGTTATACTGTTGTTGTGATGTATATGTGTATATGCATGATCTTATGATAAATGCATATTTGTTATTAGCAAATTCTTGCGATATATTGTAGCATGTGATATGGTATATATGCATGCCTGTTTCATATTCTTTGATTATATATCTGTTGATTCAGTTGATAATACATATGCTAGAGGATAGCGGTAACTTGCATATACCCTTAGTATAGGGACCCAAAAGGTGGAAATATTTTCTAAACCGGGAGTCGAGGATCCCGAGTAGATTTTGTATATATGTATATAAATATATATATATATATATACTTATATATATATATGGTTATAGTTTTCCAAACTATTAATCGAATAAGGTTTATTCGATAACTTTTATTTTATTATTTGAATATTATTTGAATATTCATTCGAGGGCTTATGATTCAGTTTATATTATTTAATAAATATTATTTGAATATTCATTTGAGGATGTATGACTCTTTATTTTTATTTAATGAATATTATTTACAGTATTCATTCGAGGTATTATGACTCCGCTTATTACTTAATAATATTCTTTATTGTATTAAAGAATAAGGTGTCGATAATCAAACTTATTTTTGATTATTCAAATAAAGATAGTACTTTCGTATAAGTATATCTTTGGTTATTTAATACTCGTTTCAAGTATAAGTTTTAATACTTCTACTTCAATTATTTTTATAAATATTATTCTTTATGGGAATATTATTTAAATAATAATATTCAGACATTTTCTAAATATACTGGGGACTGATTTACTTCATTAAATCAGCTTTACTCCAAACACTCTTTAAAGTGTTTTCGAGTCTTCAAAATGATTTTTAAAAGTTAGAGCGGATCCCAAAACTCATTTTTTTATATTTAAGATCTTCCTTTTTAAGGGGATTTAAATACTCGCTCGAAACCTGAGGGATCCGGCTCTGTGGTGCATTTTATATTCGCAACAAGGTTGCAGTGTTGGTAAATGAATTGATTACTTACCCAACGTTCGGGAAGTAAGTCCATCAATTGAGTCGGCATAAGCAACATGGGCTCAGTGGGCGTCCATGATAGTGTAAGTGGCTCAGTGGGAGTCCATCAAATGCATAAGTGGCTGAGTGGCAGTCCAACATAAGGTCCTATTGAGACCAGGGTGATGACCAGTGGGGAATTCGTCCATCTACTAGTAGAAAAGGTTACTTATTGGTATCTTTGCCTGATCAGCGAGATACCTGGTTTATGCCAAAATTCTTTTCCTTTTTCCAAAATTTATTGGATGTTTCAAACTCTGTTCATACTTTACATGACAGAGGTTTTCAGGAAATGTATAATGAAGATGTATATGTGGATATATATATATATCAGAACTAAATGAAGTATATCATAACTTCATTTCCTTTAATAATATTTCAAAGATTTAATCTATTCAAATCTTGTCTGGTAGTCTCATCAGTGTGATGAGCTTTTGAAACTAATTATAACTTGAACGGTGGTAGTTCAAGTAGTGTTTGGAAAAGATATAAGTATATTGGAGTATCTTGTAACTTCATCTTTTAAACTTATATCTAGTAAATGATTATCTTATGCATGACAAAGATTTTCAGAAAAACGTTGAGACAAGGTTAGATATATGAGATCACCTTGCAACGATATTTTTATACAGTTATAAACTGGAAATTTGTGTATATTATACATGGAAGAGGACTTCCAAGATTTTGAAAAGTATATATGTATATATACTGAATATTTTGCGACTTCATCGCATTAAGATATCAAACTTGGTTCATTTCATTTGACCAAGACTTTCATGAGTACTATGAGAAGGCTCATATACTATTAATCATTATACATATTATTTTGGTGGGCTTGCTGCTCACCCTTGCTTTCTTCTTTCATCACACAACAACAGATAGAAAAGATGAACAGGACTAAGCTCCCAATTCGCAGGCGGATAGGAAACATTCCGCAGTTTCCTGTAGGCGTGGATGTCGCTGTAGCTGAGGTAGGAACTACCAATAGGCTAGGTTTTCAACTTATGATGTACCAGACTTATGTATATTTATGAATTGTAATAATGGAAAAGAAAATGTAAATTTATTCAGAAAACCTTTTAAGGTGTATTGGCAGATAATTGTGGAATAAAATGACTTGTGATTATTTTTGGATGTTCATCTCTGAGACTATAACGTGTGGTGTGTGTGTTTATTGTGGGGTCACAGTACAGAATAGTTGATTTATTATTAAGATTGGGTGTTATTAGGGGAAATGGAACTCGTGACAACCCGGATCCCCGACCCCGGATCTGGGGGTGTTACAGAAGTGGTATCAGAGCTCTTAGCGTTATAAACCTCAGAGATGATGTGACGTTAAGATAATAACTAAGATAATAAGAACTCTTGCCAAGTTCATAGTCGGGCTACCTAACGTAGTACCGACAGTTAAAACCCTTACGGGAACCCTTATAAATATCGTGATAGTAACATAGTTCGTTCTCGTATAGGGAAGCGGGGCACCGAACCTTGAGGTTCAGGAGCATCAGTATGAGGATGTTTTATTACAAGTCGGAGATCAAATTGTGAATCCGATGGAGTACCCTAATGAGGGACCAGATGAGGTTCAGATAGAGAATGTTGCGGTTGAGGATGTTATTCCGGAAAGGATTGTGGCTGAGGAGGATCTCATGGAGGATCCTGATGAGAATGAAGAGAGGACCGCTGAGGAATTGATGACCGTAGTCAGGGCAACTACCAGAGCAAGAATGGCCGCGAGGGTGGCACTAGAGGATGAAGAGTTACCAAGGGCACAAAGCTTAATGAGGGCAGAAGGAGTGGGGCCTTCCACGACACCAATTATACCAGTATCAGACCCTCTTCCAGAGGTTCCTGTAGACATCCATGAGGTCCTACCAATTCCTGTCCCATCCCCGGTACAGAGCCCAGCACCTACTGAGGAAATGCCACCTTTATCTCCTGCACCATTGTCACCTGATACCGTGCTTGGTTATCCATTTGGATCTCCTGGGTCTGCACCACCTGCACCCCATGGACTGCTAGATGCTACCACTCAGGCTTCTCTTATCGCTGATTATCAGATGACCCTGGGTGGCCTGACAGAGGCCCGTAATGTTAGGAGTGATCTGTTGGATCGACTTACTGTACCAAGGATTGAGGGCGGGATACTTCCGGCGGGATTAGCTCATAGCATGGAAAGGATTGAGGCTACCACCCGTGTTATAGCTAGAGGCCATCTTGAGGGTCAGATTGATCCAGCTCTACTTGCAACTATCCTAGACCTCATCACCGCTTTAATGGAGCAGGTTAGGGATGTCGTGCGTGCCCGCATTTCTTGATCCATAATAGTGTGCAGAGTCTGAACAATCTGACAAGAATTTCATGTAGCACCGCTTTTGGAAGGGTTAGCCTAAGTTATGAATGATTAGTTTTAATGACTAGATGATTATCTATGGTAGTACTTTTGGGATAGAAACGATCAGATCAAATGATGTAATTCTTTTTAATATGTTCAGTTGTTGTACCCTCGAACCAATGGTTATGTATATATTCGTTAAATTCAGTTCAGATCAGTTCGTGGTGATAAGTTCATATTGTCAATTGCACTATTAACACGTAAGAGAGTGTCAGGAAGTTATCGAACTTGAGAATTCATAATTTGCAATCATACAAGGACTCAATGAGGGAAAAACTTAAGCAAAGTAAGTTAGACAAATATCCAGAGATTCTCAAAAAAAAAAATTTCCAAGTAATATGGCCCCACAAGGAATAAGATTAGGGGGGAGGCAAACCTTGAATGCGATAATCAGGGAAGTCGTAATTAAGATATAAGGAACCCAGAATATAATGAAGTGGAAAACAAGGATTTTAACGGATAAGATAACCCCAAGTATGGGAGAAGGATGAAATATTTCATACTAAGGAAACAGAAAGACGAGTAAGGAAAGGAGACCCGAGACGGTACTCCTATTGGGCAATCCATGGACCTGCCTAAAACAAAACTTATACTTTTACCCCTAACCACCACCTTGAGGAAACAATGCGGCAGGAAATTCTTTCATGACCTTTAAGTCGCTAAGCTCTCAGAGTTCCAAGGAACAGGTTGACCTAGTCGAGGCAAGAGCCTGGCTAAAGGAAATAGAGGAATCATTTGAGATTCTGAATGATTGACGAAACACAAAAGACTGTTTTTATCACTTACCCTTCTAAGAGAGAGACCACCCACTGGTGAAAGGCCAAGGAAGGCACGAAGCAAGAGATTATAATAAACTGATTTAAGTTCAGTCAATTGTTTTTGGGAAAGTAATTCCCAAAGATAAGGAGATAGTGTAAAAGCTTTAGAGCCAGAACAAAGGCAGACGAGTATGATGAATTATGAATCTAAGTTGTAAAAGTTATCAAGATTTGTTCTGAGGACACGAATCCAGAATGACGGGATGTTTGAAATCAATGCTTATATTGTGTTGGTTCATGAAATAATGATAAGAGAAAGGAAAATTAAAAGAAATTGAAGTGGAAAGGAATATAACGGCAATAGAGTTTTAGGAATGATAAGGGAGTTGGGTATAGGGAAACCCTAAAGACTCGTAGCAATAGAAATAGAAAAATATGTAATCGTCAGGATGAGGGTGATTCACCATGAGTTAAATTGATGGTGGAAGGCATAAGAGATACATATAATTTATTTCCTGTAAGTTGGAAGGATCCGAGGAAACCTTGAGATAGTTCGAAGGATGAAAAATAAAATGCGGATAGACTAAGGAGACAAGGGAGTAAGAAATTAGGAAAAATTGAATGAAGGAAGTGACCTTCAAGAATGTGAAGTGTAAGATCGGTGGCATGATACCCAGAAAGGAAGACGCCAGGTATGAAAGATATCCCAGCATTGAGGTGACTGTTGAGATAAACAACAAAAGTAAATGAGGAATTATTAAGAAGAAGTTCACGTTGAACATGACCAATATCTTCCAGGTCATCCTTGTTATCGTTACCAAATTAGGCAAGAAAAGCGGATGACCATGGTTATCTTTTGGAGGCCATGTGGATTGACCTTAACTTGAATAAGGATGCTATTGTGAAATTCGGTATAGACTATCGAGGTGGAAATGATTGAATAAGATACCCTTATCAGGGATATATGACTTTATTTATCCATGGAAGGATGCTTGTACCTTTTCAAAGGTGGAATTAAGGATAGAACATCGGTAACTTAAAATGAATCCTAGGGGAATGCATAAAGGTTGGCATGTCACCCTTAATAGGGACAGTATGAGTTTTGACAGTATGATTTGGAAATGATTAAGGTAATAACGACCTTTAAGGATCAGTGGAGAAATTTTTCAGAGTATATAGACAATGGTTATAGTATTAGTAAATGGTATCTTGATATGCCCTGTATCTTGGGAATACAGGAGGAACGATTCAAGGATAACCTTAGAGGTTTTACAAGGAGAAAGGTAATATTCAAAATTTCTCAAGAATAGAAATGTTGATAAAGGAAATGTGTCATAATTATAATGATGCCAAGTGGGGCATGTGTTACACCACGAGAAAGTATGGATCGAACCAGTAATGGTCAAAATTGTTCAGGGCAATTAGGACTTAAGATAAAAGATGTTCTAAGTATGATTGAGAGTCAGTCGTGACAGTGATTAACCTCTAAAGACTGAGGCAATAACTTATGGAAAAATGGTGATATTTTTTTTTTTACTTATCAGATTTTAAGGAAAACATCTTCACATAAGCTGTGATTGAAATAAGGTAGAAAATTTACTTGGAGGTGGTTAAAATGACATTGACTGTAAGGAAATTTTACTATCAGGAAAGGCCAAAGAGGTGGCCGACACTTTAAAGGTAAGAGGATAATTATAGGCGCTTGTGCCAAAGGAATACAGTGATGATGGTTAAAGCTATGAAGGTTGTATTATGGTTTGGAAGATTGACATTCCTTCTGATGACTGTGCAATACCCAACCGTAATAGTAGTTGGTAAAGGTTTAATTCGTGTAATCGCCATGACCGGGCTATCTATCTCAGAAGGAACTACCCGGAGGATAATCCCGGACCATGTTTCAAAAAGGACTAAACGAACCTTCGAGTTAAGTCTTCTATTGAAGGTATATGATTGAGAATGGTATTAACCTGCTATCGTTGCTTTGATTGAAACTCTTCTGCAATTTTATCTGCTTCATGTCATGTATGTATGTCAGGATCAGGAGTGTTCTTCATGAATGGTGATTAGGTTACCTCCTTAGAAGAATTTTATACGACATATATGGACTCCGTATGGTTAGATATTAAGATTTCATGGAAAGTGAATGATGACGGTAGGTCAGTGGTGGACCATAGTAAGGCAGCAATGATTCTGCGAGTAACGAGCTGATTACAACCGTGAGAGTTGTATTGGAATGGATGTTGAGATTGAGTACCACTAAACGGGTCGTGGTAGTGTATAAGTTATCATTGATAGACTAATTAAGTAGAGTATCTACCTATTGAATATTTATTCTTTCTTATCAATAGAGAGTCGTATTATTATACGAGGAAGGTTACGGTGCAAGCATAGAATTCTAGTAACGATGATGTCTAGAATGAGATCCCAGATTCGATTTTCAATGTCGAGGGAGTTTCAAAGGTGATTGTGTATAAGCTCGAGAAAGAGCATGGGTCCATAGAATGATGGACGGAATAGCAAAAATATTTAGGCATGTGAAATACGATGCTATAATACTTGATGTTGATATAAATACTTATATGTTTTGCTCTCCTATGACAAACCTCTATAGTTCAGAGGTAGATTCCAAGCCAGATATTTTATGGCAATAAAATTTTTACGAATATACAATTCTCTTCAGTTCGTTCTTTTCTCTCCTTTTCATTTCATATAAGCTGAGAAGAACAACCCTTCCAGAAGGGGAGGTATTGCCGAATGACTATCTATCTGTGTGATAGAAGCCGAGTAGGATACCAGCTATTGTTTAATTGCTTGTCAAGTACTAAAGGCTGGCCACCTTCTGTACTAACTATGCGATATAACAAGTGTTCATGATCATAGTGATCTCTCAACAAATTCATTCACTTCTATATGATTGATCAAACTTTGGGAAATGGAAACAGCTGAAAAAGGAGTAATAAAGTTGTGGTAGTATTCAGAATGGAAACACATTCGTGATACTAAGGTTGACGCGTGTATTAAAAGGTTATAGAATGCTAACGAGCAAAGGTGTAACCAGTATAATATTAGGAACGGAAGGTAGTAGCGATTACGAACTGGAAAAGAATGGGTATTGAGACGCCAAAGCTATAGTGCTAGAAGCTGTGATAAAATTCCATGCAATAGACTTGAAAGAATTTGGAATGATCACTTAATGCGGAATGAGTTATCTTACGACAATAGATCATATGTCATTATCGAGATATCACCTTATGAGATCCTTGAGGGAAGACAAAGTCGATCTCCCTTATATTAGGATGAAGTTGTAGAGCGCAAGATGCTCGGACCCGCAGTAGTCCAAAGGACCAAGGATATAATAGATCTAATCAGAGGACGGCAGGTAGTAGCCCAAGATGGACATAAGAAGTATGTTGAATTGACACGAAAGGACAAAGAATAGGAAGTAGGGGACCTAGTGTTGTTATAGGTATTCCCTTAGAAAGGATTGATGAGGTTCGGAAAGAAAGGAAAGCTAAGTCTACAATTTGTTGGACCCTTGGATATATTAAGACGTTTGGGAAATTAGCATATCAGCTAGCCCTACCCCCGAACCTGTAGCAAGTTCATAACGTGTTCCACGTATCAATGTTAAGGAAGTGTAATTCGGATGCAAGACAAATAGGGGCATATGAGCGCATAAACATGCAACCCGACGTAACCTATATGGAGTAACCAGGAAAGGTTATAGATTGAAAAAGGGACAAGTGCTTAGGAGAAGGATTATCAAACTATTCAGAGTTTGATGGAAGAACCACAATGTGGGAGAATTTCCTGGAGAATTAGAAAGTGTAATGCTAAGAGAGTATCCCTATTCATTTTCTATCTGATTCCGGGACGGAATCCTTTTAAGGAGGGGAGACTATAATAACCCCAATTTTTGGGAAATTTTTGATACCCTTATGAATAGTGTTTTTGCTGAATAAGAAAACTTTTCATGCCACACTATGTAGGGGTTCTGATATGGATATTCTGAGATTTTATTAGTACTTTATATGGGATATAAGTGTATGTAAAGATCGTCAGAATCCAAATCCGAACACTTTGATTTTTCCTGGAAATCCACTAGATACGGAAAGAATTGAGTATAAGGTAACAGGATAAAAAGGATTTAAATTAAAGGATTATAATAGAGGATCATAAAAAGGAATATAATGTATTGAGAAAGGTTAAGGGAACCTAAGTAATAAGATCCCGGGTATGATCCTTCAAACGATAAACGAAAACGAAAGTTAAGCGAACCGTATAACAGATCAGCGGTCATTAGGCAAACAATTAGGAAGTTAATCAAAGGGATTAGAGTGAGTGATGTCACCCAACCAATGAGAGGAGGACAAAGAGGGAAGGATGACATCACAACATGACATAGGCATGATATGGGAAGGAAGGAGATGTGGTGGCTTTTTAACCACACAAAATCAAGGGCAACTAGGTAATTTACTAAAATAAACACAAAAACAAACCAACCAAGCCAAACAAATCATTTTTCATCAAAATCAAAAAGAAACCAAGGCATTGTTCATCTTTTGCTCTCGGCTTTTTAACATTTTAAAGGGCAAGAAATTCAAAATCAAAGATCCAAGCTTCCTAAATTGGTGAGTTAATTCCCTAATCATCTTCATGCTTAGTTAGGGCTATATCATGAGTTTAAGCCATCAATTCCTTCTCAATCTTCTTCATTTAATCAAAGAAGAAGACTATAAATAGTGTTTTCAAGTTTTTAACTTGAAATTTTTCTTGTTTTCCTTGAAGATCCAAGCATTTCTAAGACTTCTCAAAGCTTCTTAAGGCTTCCTAGCTCCTCCCACCACTTCAAGGAAGGTATATCATCTCCAAACCCTAGATTCCTATGTATTATAAGATGATTTTGATTAGTAGGGTGATATTGTAGCTTGATGTTGTGATTTAGAGTTTGGGATTTCAAATGGTATTGAATCGGATTGGTAAATCTTGTTGTTTTGGTTAAAAGAATGTAGTATAGTTAAATTCAAGCTTAGGCATAAGTATGAATATTAAAATTTAATTGGTTGGGGTTGTTATGATGTGATAAGGATGGATGTTGGTTGTATGTTGGATTTGTGGTTGAATTGGGTTGGTTTTGAATGGTTTTAAATTGGGAAATCGAGTAAACATAGTCGTCGTAACGTCCAATTTTCTTTAGACTATTTTTGTGCATAACATTAGGACCCGAGAACCCCCTGCTAGATTATGACCATTGCCATTTTTAGATAGGTCATGTTACGAGCTTCGTTTTGATATGTAGTTCGTTCGATTCCGATGCACGGTTTAGGAGAAACGACCGTTTCAAGTAACGGCGTTTCGCGAACGAAACTTTTCCCCTCGCCTTACTTTGAAACAAAGGTTAAAGACCAAAAAGGGTTAATTGATGTATAAAACAATTATGGTAAGAGTGTTAGGCAGTTGGTAAGACACTCGCGAAGGAATCGCCTTAAAACTCGTAAAGGTTAAATTATTAAAAATGGTGGAGCCGAGGGTACCCGAGTGACTTAAGAGAATCAATAAGCGCAAAACAAGCGTTAGAGTCTAAGTTAGTTAAAGTATAGATTTACAAGTGACTTTGGTTTAATTCCAACTTACTTGTTGTTTATAGGTTACCAGACTCGTCCCGAGCCATTCGTAACCCCCAGTCGCTCAGGCAAGTTTTCTACCCGTTATACTGTTGTTGTGATGTATATGTGTATATGCATGATCTTGTGATAAATGCATATTTGTTATTAGCAAATTCTTGCGATATATTGTAGCATGTGATATGGTATATATGCATGCCTGTTTCATATTCTTGGATTATATATCTGTTGATTCAGTTGATAATACCTATGCTAGAGGATAGCGGTAACTTGCATATACCCTTAGTATAGGGACCCAAAAGGTGGAAATATTTTCTAAACCGGGAGTCGAGGATCCCGAGTAGATTTTGTATATATGTATATATGTATATAAATATATATATATATATATACTTATATATATATATGGTTATAGTTTTCCAAACTATTAATCGAATAAGGTTTATTCGATAACTTTTATTTTATTATTTGAATATTATTTGAATATTCATTCGAGGGCTTATGATTCAGTTTATATTATTTAATAAATATTATTTGAATATTCATTTGAGGATGTATGACTCCTTTATTTTTATTTAATGAATATTATTTACAGTATTCATTCGAGGTATTATGACTCCGCTTATTACTTAATAATATTCTTTATTGTATTAAAGAATAAGGTGTCGATAATCAAACTTATTTTTGATTATTCAAATAAAGATAGTACTTTCGTATAAGTATATCTTTGGTTATTTAATACTCGTTTCAAGTATAAGTTTTAATACTTCTACTTCAATTATTTTTATAAAGATTATTCTTTATGGGAATATTATTTAAATAATAATATTCAGACATTTTCTAAATATACTGGGGACTGATTTACTTCATTAAATCAGCTTTACTCCAAACACTCTTTAAAGTGTTTTCGAGTCTTCAAAATGATTTTTAAAAGTTAGAGCGGATCCCAAAACTCATTTTTTTATATTTAAGATCTTCCTTTTTAAGGGGATTTAAATACTCGCTCGAAACCTGAGGGATCCGGCTCTGTGGTGCATTTTATATTCGCAACAAGGTTGCAGTGTTGGTAAATGAATTGATTACTTACCCAACGTTCGGGAAGTAAGTCCATCTATTGAGTCGGCATAAGCAACATGGGCTCAGTGGGCGTCCATGATAGTGTAAGTGGCTCAGTGGGAGTCCATCAAATGCATAAGTGGCTGAGTGGCAGTCCAGCATAAGGTCCTATTGAGACCAGGGTGATGACCAGTGGGGAATTCGTCCATCTACTAGTAGAAAAGGTTACTTATTGGTATCTTTGCCTGATCAGCGAGATACCTGGTTTATGCCAAAATTCTTTTCCTTTTTCCAAAATTTATTGGATATTTCAAACTCTGTTCATACTTTACATGACAGAGGTTTTCAGGAAATGTATAACGAAGATGTATATGTGGATATATATATATATATATCAGAATTAAATGAAGTATATCATAACTTCATTTCCTTTAATAATATTTCAAAGATTTAATCTATTCAAATCTTGTCTGGTAGTCTCATCAGTGTGATGAGCTTTTGAAACTAATTATAACTTGAACGGTGGTAGTTCAAGTAGTGTTTGGAAAAGATATAAGTATATTGGAGTATCTTGTAACTTCATCTTTTAAACTTATATTTAGTAAATGATTATCTTATGCATGACAAAGATTTTCAAAAAAATGTTGAGACAAGGTTAGATATATGAGATCACCTTCAAACGATATTTTTATACAGTTATAAACTGGAAATTTGTGTATATTATACATGGAAGAGGACTTCCAAGATTTTGAAAAGTATATATGTATATATACTGAATATTTTGCGACTTCATCGCATTAAGATATCAAACTTGGTTCATTTCTTTTGACCAAGACTTTCATGAGTACTATGAGAAGGCTCATATACTATTAATCATTATACATATTATTTTGGTGGGCTTGCTGCTCACCCTTGCTTTCTTCTTTCATCACACAACAACAGATAGAAAAGATGAACAGGACTAAGCTCCCAATTCGCAGGCGGATAGGAAACATTCCGCAGTTTCCTGTAGGCGTGGATGTCGCTGTAGCTGAGGTAGGAACTACCAATAGGCTAGGTTTTCAACTTATGATGTACCAGACTCATGTATATTTATGAATTATAATAATGGCAAAGAAAATGTAAATTTATTCAGAAAACCTTTTAAGGTGTATTGGCAGATAATTGTGGAATAAAATGACTTGTGATTATTTTTGGATGTTCATCTCTGAGACTATAACGTGTGGTGTGTGTGTTTATTGTGGGGTCACAGTACAGAATAGTTGATTTATTATTAAGATTGGGTGTTATTAGGGGAAATGGAACTCGTGACAACCCGGATCCCCGACCCCGGATCTGGGGGTGTTACAGGGATCGAGTCCAACCTCGACAAGATCAGATTCATCCTAGATATGGAGCCACCACACTCCATCAAGGATGTTTAGAAGCTGACTGGAAGAATTGCGGCTCTAGGGGGCTTTATCTCCAAGTCAGAAGAAAAATACCTACCCTTTTTCAAAACCTTGAAGAAGGTGAAGAACTTTGAGTAGATAGCTGAGAGCCAAGAGGCTTTTGAATAGCTGAAGAAGTACATGTCTGAGGCCCCACTGTTGGTCAAACCTAGTCCGAAGGACATACTTTACTTATACCTCGCAGTCTCTGAGCAAGCTGTGAGTGTCTTCCTAGTAAAGGAAGAACATAACTTCAAAGGCCAGTCTACTATGTGAGTATGGTGCTCCACGGAGCGGAGTTGAACTATTCCACCACTGAAAAGTTTATACTTGCCCTCATCACAGCCTCGAAGAAGTTAATACCATACTTCCAGGCCCACAAGATCGAAGTCCTGATGGACCAACCTTTGAGGAACATTCTTCACAACCCGAGAGCAAGTGGCAGACTCATAAAGTGGGCAATTGAGTTGGGTGAGTTTGACACTAAATACAAGCCTCAAACAACCATCAAGGCTCAAGCCTTAGCAGAATTTATGGTCAAATGCACCATTAGTGACCAAGAAGTTGGGGGCAAGAAATAGTAACCCCGGAAGGAGAAGAGAAAAAAAAGATGAATATTTGACCCTGAAAGAATATTGGGTTCTCCAATTTGACGGAGAGTCTAAAACAAAATCCAGTGGTGCAGGCCTAGTCTTGCAAAGCCCCTAAGGGTTCATGATTGATTATTCTTTGAAGCTGGACTTTCCAACTACAAACAACGAAGCGGAGTATAAAGCTTTGATAGCTGGCTTAGGCTTGGCTAGATCCGTGAGGGCCAAAAACCATAAAGTTTGTGGAGATTCAAGACTTGTTGTCTCTCAAGTCAACGGAGAATTCGAGGCCAAAGATGACATAATGGCCAAGTACTTGAGAGTCGTGAAGGGAATACTGACTCGGTTTGGTGAATGATACGATGAACATGTCCCGAGAGAGGAGAACACCACGACCGATGCCCTTTCTAAGTTCGCCTCATCTGAAATTGAGAACTACTCGAGAAGTATCTACTTTCAAGTCCTGAAGACCCCTACTATACATGTTATCAATTTGATAGCTCCAATTGGTGTTGCGAGTTGTTGGATTAATCCAATCAAGACTCATCTTGAGACTGGATACGCCATAAGTGGGATACTGTAATACAAGTTTTACAAGGAGCATTACATTATCTAATAGATTTTTGGCCTATTCTAAAACCTCTCGTGCAGTGTTACAATAGCTATAAAGTTAGTGTTGCGGAGAATTTCTGGCGTTGCACATGTAAACCAACAACTGGTGTTACATTAGAAACTTTTTAATTTTAAAAAATATTAAAATAGAAATATTATCATAAATTAGTATTAAATTATATTCTGATTTACTACTGAATGATCAATGTAACATATAATATCATTTAAATCTAGAATTTCTTATACATAAATCCAAAGACTTTTTAATTTTCTTATTTAATCAATAATAATTAAATATTTAAAAAGAAAAATTAAAATTAAAAAAATAAAAAATATGCACGATTTATTATGTGAATTATTTGGGTGGTATTTTTCCCCCAAATGAAAACACATTCTCAGAGTTCGACAAACCTCTAGCAATCTCAACCTTCTCTTTCAAACCCTCACTCTCAGCCTCCTGTCTCGACTTCACTTGTTCCCGGAAGGTACCCTCTCTCTCGCTCTCTCTATCTCCCTCTCTCTCTTCATCTCTCTCTCTTGTACTGACTACAACAATGATTACAAACTCTTCTTCTTCATTCTGGTTAGGTTTCTCAAATTTTAGTTTTTTGTTTGATTTGGAGATAATATTTAAGGTTTTGAACTTCTTAACATCTTCTTCTCTTTGCTTTAATTATTAATTAATTTGTATTTGACTAATTAAGGTATTTGAGTTGGATGTTTGAGTAATTAGGGTACTAATTAGGTATCTTGACTGATTAGGTATCTTGACTACCAGATTCAGCTTCCAAATTAGTTACACACCATTTTAAATCGATTCTAGTTGAATCGTGATCTCTGTGTATTGATGTTTGTGTGATTAATTAATTTTATTTATAAATGTGTATGGTAAAATGAAACGGATTGGATTTTATATTTGTTAGGCACTTGCGGAGGAGGCGAAAGCAAGATATCAGGATGCTATCTTTAAAATTATAGATTTGGTGAGTTTAAATATACAAATATATAAAGTGTATTTGTATATGTCTTGTTGGTGATGTATGACGTTATAATTATTGAGTTTGATGATTATTTAAAATGTATTATTTATTGGTTGATTTGGTAGGATGATTATGCGGCTGATGATGATGAGTATGAAAGAAAAATTAAGAAGGAATCTATAATTTACTTTTTCTTATTGGGAGTCAGTCAAAAAACTTAGAACTAGTGATTCGTCATCATTATACTAGTATAAGCCCAAAGTAAATAAGTGTTGTAGTTCCAGCTTCAGAGATGATTCGTATTTATTGTTTTATAGCAGCATCCATTTTAGTATTCCTGTCATATATAGGATATCCTATTCTTGGCAGTTACATTATAAAGAGTATCATACTTTTTAGGCCACTATGTCTTCTTCTGGTCACTAATATATCAATTGTGCTTGTTCCCCTTCTTTTAGATGACAATAGACTATTAAATTCTAGTACTGCAAGTGGAGCATCTCCATTAGGTGCATTTGAGTTTGGGAAAGCTTTGGAGATTGGCTTGATGCTGCAGAAGTTGATCAGCAAGGTGTAGGTTTGAAGTCTCTGACAAAGACATATGGAATCCTTGGGCTTAGTAGGGCAAAGGTCAGCTTTTCTTCATAATTGGTTGGCCAGAAGATCATAAATAATGTGGTAGGGCATTGCCTTACTGCTGACGCAGCCGGTGGTGGATATATGTTCTTGGGAGATGACTTTGTGCCTCAAAGGCAATTGAAATGGGTTTCAATGCTTAATATCCCCACCACGTGAGCATCTTTTAGAAAATAATTGATTGAGAACGGTTCTTTTTCTTCTTTAAAACACAAACCAAGAGTATGCAAGTCTATTGAGATCATCTCAATAACTAAATACTCTCCCAGCTAAGATAGTACTTGCTTGATTCATAGTATCAGCTTGATATGTACTAATAGTGGATTTCTGCATCCACCTCTTAAGTAATACCACTGGTGTACTTGTCCTAAAGCTTTCAAATATTATATGTTTTAATTTAATAAATGAATATTATATTTTTTTGCACTTTATGCAACTTCTCACTTGGTTTCTTCTGTTACCCCAGTCAGCATAACCCTTGAATTATTTTCAATCAGTTTTACTATTTCCACTTATACTTCTCAGGAATTTGTATGTTGCTGAAGTATCCAAAATAAGTTATGGGAACAACAAGCTTAGTCTAAATGGTTTGGACAATTGACATGTGATTTTTCATAGTGGCAGTTCTTTTACCTACTTCACAAAGCAAACATATGCAGATTTAGTTACAACTGTGAGTAGCAATGATTTTATTGAACATATGTATAGTAAATTATGTTCTATAAATTCATGAAAATATTATTACTTGGTTGCTGCACTACATCTGAATTTGGATTTGTGTTTGTAAGAGACTACAGAGACAAAGCAGTTCATGATGTGGTGCACAGAAAAGGGGCCATATCTTTACTTGTATTTTGTAACTGCTGGATTTCCTGTTGGGTCTCCCAGCTTCCTCACTTAAATTAAATGATCGGTCACTTAAATTAAATGAACAGTCATATCTTTACTTACTCAGTTATGCACGTCCTTACTCAGTCGTATTTTAGAAACAGACTAAAAATAAATGTACATGGTTGACTACCAACAATTAGGTGGCTGGACCAACCTTCGGCTTGTATATCAGTCGTCCCTTTTTATCGAGTTAGAAAGTTAAACATAAATCAAAAAAAATTTGGCCTCTTTATCTATGCCTCCATTCTCATTGTGCGACGAAAAAAGTAAAATTGTATTTTGTATGTTTTTTTATTACTAAGTAGTTGAATTGTCAGTTGGATTGATTATTATCCTCCATATTTTTACATATTTAAATAACAAATTTACTTATTTTCCAAACTTCAGGTATGCACTGCTTCACAATTTAGAGTGAGGTTTTTACTATTATTTTGTCATTAAGTTCAATTTTTCCAATCTGCAAATTGAAACGTTTATCAAGTTATTTTAGATTGAGTTGGGTGAAGCGCACTTCTGCTGATTTGGGTGGTAAAGAAACAAGAAACTACTTTTTGTCATCTCATTAACAAAAAGTACCTATGAAATTTGCAGCAAATCAGAGAACGCATGTTTTGGTTGTTATTTTATATTTAATTACAAGTTCACTTTATTGCAAGTCTATTTTAAAACGTTAAATTTTACTGTCTTTAGTTTTGATGTATTTTATGTGAGATATCTTTGTACTTGCGTATCTTTTGAACTAGGTTTGACATTTATGTATTGCCATTTTACAGATAAAAAAGAACATAAAATACAGACACAAATATGTCTAACTTTCGGGTGCGACTCTTTCTATAACTTGATAGGGATTGTTAGTTATACTTGTATCGAACTAGAAAACTAATTAGTTATACTCTTTTAAAAAAAATTCTATTGATGTTAGCCTATCCTAGATATAAAATGTAATATAGTTTTATTGGGATTGTTAATAAATATTTATATTTGACGATATGCAGGACATCCATCCATTTCCAGAGAAAGAATTAAGAGATGACAGCTCCGCTCGGTTATCATTAACACTAGTAATATGGTTTGGAGATGAGATTATTATGTACTAGTATGGCTTAGAGATGAGACTATTATGTATTATTACTTTGATATTATGTTTCTATTGGGATTGCTGTTTAACAAGAGCATTTAATTTAAATATTTTTAAATTAACCATTCCACTTACCTATTCTAGTGTAATGTATGTTTATATACAGTGTTACATATTATATACTACTGTTGCTTAATTATAACAAACCGGTGTTACAATTGATAGAACTGATTGTTAAAATAGGCTATGTGGGCCCCAAAAAAAATGGGACCTACTAGTGGGGCCCACTTTTGAAATCTTGATTGAACCTAATGTATCACTCATTTTGCGTTACATTTGGGCCTTTTAGTGTTATATTATTTGCCCATTGTAATGTTTTCTTCTTTGTTATAATAGACCAGTGAAGTGTTACATTAGGGTGTCTATTGTAATGCTCGTATACGTAACGCCCCTTGGTGTTATAATAGACCTAATACAATGCTTTTTGGCCTATTGTAACACCATTTAGGCATTACAATATCCCAGTTATGGCGTAGTGATGACTCCCCGATGATCCCCAATAGGAACGCAAATTGTTGGTGAGAGCATTGAGATATTCGTTTATTGAAGGCCTCTTGTACAAAAGGTCTTTCGGCATTCCATACTTGAAGTGTTTGAGATCTCTTGAAGCAGAGGAGGCACTTAAGGAAGCCCATGAAGCACTACACCATATATGACCTCTAGCAACACCCAAAAAATTATAAAAATGGCCAAAAAGTGTTACCTAAAGAAAAAAATTAGGCTATGGTTACAATTTTCAAAAATTTAATGGTATTGGATTTGCTCATGCTATAATAGGGGTCTATGGTAACATATTTTGAACCTTTGGTAACATAGCTGAAAATGTAACAATAGACCCCCTATTGTTATACTTTCAGTATCTATGGTTACAAAAGGCAGGTGTAACCGTAGTTCTATTGTAACACCCATAAAGATCTAGAAACATCAAAAAATATGTTACATTAAACTCTTTCGCAATATCATTTTTGCTATTGTAACACCAGATGATAAAAGAGTTGAATCTTTTGGTAATATTTTTACATCTTATTGTACCATTTCTTTTTTAACACTTCTGTATTTATTGTTTCATTTTTTCATGTTTTTACCAACATAAAAATATCTATTCATTACACTTATAACACTAAACACCTAAATACATATTTAACTTAAGAACTCAAATCCAAATTTCAAATACAACACAACAATACAAAGTTTAAGTAAACTAAAATAAATAAAGTTTGCAAATTCATCCAAAAGCCATAAATTTTGACCACATTTCTAATTAAAAAAAAATAATCTCAAGTTCTGACATCTCTTCTCTTGATAGTCATATTTAGCTTGAGTGGCATCTTCTCTTGTTGCTACCACTGGGATAAGCTCGGTCCTTGCGTCGATCTTTTGTTAATGTAGACACAGACCTTGAGGCAGATACTCTGCAGCTAGATCACCATCCGGATCCCTCCAAACCTAAGCCTCCCATTCCGGTAATTACTTTTCATGTATATATAGTTATTAACCATAATTTCTACAGATTAGTAATTATTACTATATAGATACTCTGCAGCTTAGTAATTACTTTTCATGTGCCTGTGATATGTTACTATACATTTAGGATATGTATTTACTAAATTTTTTATATTAAATCTTTGAAAACTACCTAAATTTAAGTAAAGATTCCTTTTTGACTTGTGCATTAATTAAAAAATAACTATATACACATCACATATAATTTTAAAATGTTCAAGTGTAATTCTTTTTGTAAAGCAAAAGAAAGCATACTATTAACTCATGACATTTAACTCATGGTTCCCGTTGAACTATGTATTCCTGAGTAAACAAACCATTTATGTATTCCTGAGTAACCAAGAAACCATGTTTGATTGCATGAGTCGAGAACTACAAAAACTAATTTTGTTGATAGAAAATTCTTAAATACCTTAAGCGCTCTTGTGTCCTGTTCTTCCGGTATGGCTGCATTCCCTACAAGTTTGTTGAAACTCTCCATGACCATATGTTCCAAACTGGTATGCAATAAGGAGAGCAACAATGATCTGCAGTTAATCAAGATAATGAACCTTTATTAGTTATAAACCAAAACACATGACATTCTGCTTAGAAATAATCCATCAATTCATCTAAACCGCTCAAATTCTTGTTGAAATTTACAAGACTGATTACTGAGTACTAACTACAGAATACAACGTGTGTCTCTTGGTTCATCCACTGCTTATAGTTGAGTTCTAGACGAAAAATAGAATCACTATATGCCAAGTGAGGACCATCTCCATCCATTGTGTTTCATTTTTCAAACTCCATAGTTCACAAGGTTTGCAATTAAAGTTTTAGAGGTAATGGCCACATGGAAACAAATATTCAGTGCTCCTCTTATATTTGGTGGAGCCATTTCAGATAAATATACAGGATCTAATGTTTTGGACAGATTAAAGATATAAAACATAAAAAAATGATAAATTTCATTAGGTAGCTAGTTATTGATACATCTTGGTCATGCAACATACATAAGCTAAACAAAATACTGAAAGTATCTCTTTTCCATATTTTTTTGGATCTCTCCCTTGTGTTTTAATTAACCTAGAGGGTAGAGATTAAACTAAGCAAGTAATTTAATACCAAAATTTATATACTTAAGTGAAACTAATTATAGAAATTTTTGTAAATCTGGCTTCCACAATGCTACAGGTAACACTTAATTGCATTTTTAGTATATACATATAAGTACAAAAAATACCATTAATTTTTTTTTAAGTGAAACCAACTGTAGCAAGACATGATTATTTTTTTTTGGGTTCTCTTTACTACTTAAATATTTTAACTTAATTACATTTTTAGTATATATGTATAAGAACAAAACACATCATTCAACTTTATTTTCTTTGCCAGACACTTTATTCAAATTTTAAAAACAAGCAATGAAGTGGAAATGTTGTCAAATTTGTAATTTTTAAGAAATTATGTGCTGCGTGTAATAATGAAATAATTTAAGAAATAGGGCACAAAGTGTATTACCTTTCTGGATACTTCAGATTAGATGCAAAATCAAGCTTATTTCATTGGTCTTCTACAATTTTATTGTCTTGCTCCTTGATCAACTTCAGCATTCGGAAGATTCTGGGGACAGTACAAGACTTTTCTTTAGGCATACAGGACTGCTAGTTTACTATAGATCAAAATTTAAGATATCATCATACCATTTTGACTTGTAAGATTGGAAGAAGATCTATGTTTTTTAAACAATGGTGAAATTTAAGAAAGTGAGGTTTAGGTGTTATTTTTTTTGTGTCTTCTTTTCTTGTCTAGATTAACTAGCACTTTTGTACACACCAACAAAGATAAAAAGAGAGGAAAGCAATATTGGAAGAAAACAACGTACCGTTAACATTTATATATTCAACAATGTAAAGAAGGTTGTCCTCCTTGATCTCTCCCGTTTCCTGAGTTTCTATGATGTGATCTATGACGCACTTCAAGCTATTGTTATCCACACCCTTTACACTTTTAAGCTTCATGTAAGAATTTCACAAAGAGACATCTGCACAATAAACTTCTGATCTCATGTTGGCATAAAAGAAAGGCGATCGCAGAAGTCAGTCAAACTTGCTAACTTGATTCTAAAACTCTTTCTGTATAATATCCTCAATAAACTTTTAAACCAATTTGACATTTATAAAATATATAAAGAAATAGAAGTAATCAGTTTGATAGTTAATTAAATTACCATCTGCAAGCATCTGATGAAAACTCCCTTTCTTACCAGTTGAAAATTCCTGAAGACATGGATATGTATAAATTTGTAAGCAAAGCTTCAAGTCGATATACTTCTGACTGGATTATATACCAATGTCAATACATTCAGTTTGACATCAATATTTACATATATTTATATTTATATTTATATATATATAAGAACATATGTGGTTAGTACTCTCATCAGTTCCTTCATCTGATGATTCATCCGCTTCCGCTTTCCACAGTATGTTTGGTTCATAATAAAAAAGGATTAAATGATCAGCAAATGTACAATTATAAAAGGTCCCCATGCTCCATCATTGAGTAATATAACAAGAAATAATGAGGGAGCATTTTTTAACTGGAGATTTAAATTAGTGTTGCATTATTACAATCATTAACCAATCTCAACCCTAAGACATAGATTATATGACAATATATCTATTAAAAAGAAAAATAATATTTCACCTAAGCACAACTAAGTTCGACCTAAGATATAGATTATACGACAATATATTATATTATCTAGTTATCAAGGTGCAAAGAATACATCTAGTGAGCTTACCCTGAAGTCCGCAACGTAGGTCACATATGTCCTACTCTTCCCCTCAATGAGAACATGTTGCTGCATAAGTAATATTATATCATAGCATAGATACTACTTGCATCTACACCCTTACATTACAATCTCAACCCGATCAAACACCAACATCTTAAAATTAACAATGTGAATCTAATATTTGCAAACCCCAAATTAATTCGCACACATCTTTAAATATTTAAAGCCCTAGGATATGTCAGTGCATATTTGAGCTTGTTTCAGAGGATAACACAAAAAATTAAACACTAATAACAAACCCTTAAACGAAAATAAATTTACATAAATAAGAATATATACACACAAATATGTCATAAGCACAAAAACCAAATATACACATCACACAAAAAGATATACACATAAATAACAGTATAAAATAAGAAGCATACCGACTAAATTAATGTTGAATCGAACAAGAAGAAAGCCCAGAATTACCCCTTATCAAAACCCCAATTTACTCCATTTATAAGCCCTAATTACAAGCTCCAAGATCTAAACCCGACTAAAAAAGTAGCCCCGATTTTCTAAAAATCTATTTACCAGAACCCTAATTTACTCTTACAAATCATAATTATAACTACCCAGATTGAGAAAAAAGCTCCAAGGATCTGAACGCAACTGAAGCATTTTGTTCGAGAAAGCATTGCTCTCCTAAATATGTTTAGAGTGTTTGGATAAGTGAGCATTTTAGAATTGATTCTAGTATTTTAGAATTGACAAAACAAACTAAACAGGCTAGATTTGGGTTTTTGGCCGCCCAAAATGTGGTCAAAATTTGACCCGCCAATTATCCCGCCCAACTTTTAGGTTCTATGGTAACACATATTTTATTATCAATACTAACACTTTCTTTTTTGTTACAATAGAAATTTGATCATGGTTGTGGTAACATGGACTAACCTCTACTGCAACACCAAAAAAAGTTGTTACCTCATATCAAATTTTAGTGACTTAAGGTAATATTTTTGCTTGTAACACCAGAAAAAGTATTGGTAAAGGCCATATATGGTGTAGTGAAGGGATCTGTGGGCAGCACTTAGGGGGCAGGGCCCTCGCTCATATGATAACTCGATTGGGATTCTACTGGCCAACAATGTTAGCCAATGTAAAGGCTTATATGAAGAAATGCAACAGATGCCAGAGGCACGCTCCCATAGTACAACAGCCCCTAGAGAGGCTTACATCCATCAGCACACCCATCCCTTTTGTAATATAGGGAAAGTACATACTTGGTCCATTTCATGTGGCATTAAGACAGAGAAAATTCGTTATGGTAGCCATAGACTACTTCACAAAGTGGATTGAGGCTAAGGCACCAGCCAAGATAACCACCTAGCAAATTCCCCAATTTTTATGGGAAAATGTGATATGTCGGTTTGATATCCCATGTATCCTTGTCATGGATAATAGGTGACAATTTGATAATGCAGAGTTCAAGGAGTATTGTAACGATAACAGTATAGAATTCGCTTCACCTCGGTTGCCCATCCACAGGTGAATTGGCAAGCAGAAGTTGCAATCAGATTATCCTCGATGGACTCAAGAAAAGGGTCGAACGCTCGAGGAACACTTGGGCAAACGAGTTGTTACCTGTACTTTAGGCATATCGAACCACCTGTAAGGTGATAACTAAAGCTACCCCTTTCATGTTGTCTTACGGAGCCGAAGCTGAGGTACCTGTAGAAATCACCCATGGATCGCCTAGGGACGAAGCCTATGAACTAGAGACTATTGAAAAAGTCATGAGGCTTGTACATGATCTCATCAACAAGGTCAGAGATGAGGCCAGTACCCGCAATGCAGAGCATCAACGAAGAGCCTCCCTCTATTATAATAGAAGGGTTAAGAAAAGGTCCTTCAGTAAGGAGACTTGGTCTTAAGAAAGATTGAGGTGTCAGGAGTCGGGGAAACAGGAAAGCTAACCCTTAAGTTGGAAGGGCCTTATAAGGTAAGGAAGACATTAGGATGAAGATCCTACAAGCCGGAGACCTTGAACGGTGATGAAGTAATCCACCCTTGGCACGCTTCAAACCTTAAGGTTTATTATGTTTAGGATGTTTATAACATGTTCCTAGTACTTAGTAGCAGCTATATCAATAAGTTTGATGAAATGTCTTATGTAAGGGTTGAACCCGTTTTTCAAAGATATTACCTATTTATGCAATTTTGTTTCTATCATCTTGTTTACAAATATATTGAAGTACGAGAATCTAAGGAATACAGGTCCCGAAAGACCAAATGCCGAAAATAAAAGACAAGTATGAAATCAAACCAACAGTGCATAGATAAGATCCCGAAGGATCATGAGTCGGTCCCAATGGATATTAGGTTATAAACTATAAAAGTGCAAATAAACAAAGCTCTGAATAGAAAAGCCACAAGCGGTATCTAAATCCATACACGACTATCATAATCAATCATCTAAAAAATACTCCTCATTTTCGTTGCCTGCTCTATGTGTGACCTCTTCCTCCTCCTCATCTTCCTCTTCTTCACCATCTTCATCTGAGCCAGCCTCGGAGGAAGAGCTACTACTCCCTAGAACCGGCTCCAAAATCTTCCCATAAAGAGCCTCCTTGGAGCTACAGGTTCCTGAAGGAGCTTTGCCCTAAGAGCTGGAATCTCCACGGCTCGAGCTAGATAAATATTGTTGGTGTGTAGTCTCGGGTGCAGACCCGGAGGCCTGTCCATATGGGTCAATCATAGGAGCCGTCCAAGGGCAAGTGAAAAGGCTCGGTTCAACCACGTCCGCATACATGCTATGGACGTCCTTGACGGCCCTTCTTCATCCAATCGCCAGGTTCGCAAGTCACATCTGATTATCATGGTCATCTATCATCTAGGGAAACTCTTTAGACTCATGGTACACATTCCCGAGTTTTCTCCACTTCATCTTCCCCCTTTTCATTTCCTTGGAGTACTTCTCGAAGAGAGCAACTTTTTCCTCCACTTGATATGCCTTACACTAACACTCCTCTAAAGATAACTTCATCTTGTCCATGGAGACTTGCAGTGCTGCATAGTCACTCCTCATTTTGATGCTTTATGTGAAGGATGCAGCGAAGTAGGCATTGGCCTGACAGAGAAAACATAAAGAGAGGTCATAAAAAAGCTAACTCCACGAAATACATGGATAAGATGCTAAGACGATCAAGACTCATGAGGGCCGAGTCCCTAATATGGAGAGTCTTGGACGACCAAGACCTTCACAAAGGTTTGGTCCGGCTGACCAAGACTCAAGGGGGCTAAGTCCCCCTATGGAGGGTCTAGGCCGACCAAGACCCCCACGGGAGGATGTCTCGGATGGCCCAGGATCCCCTAAAACTAAAAGAAATGCTCTCGAACAAAAAAAATTACAAGTTAAGATTACATGACACAAGGCGTGAGCCTATAACATCTCGGCCACGAATAAATTCTCACCCGATAAGACGTGAACCTTGGGGATGCGATTAGCCCGCTCAACAGCCTTCCTCGCCATTCTTCCGATAATCATATCACCTCGACCATCTTGAGCATCCGGGGCTTCAGCAGCTGAAACAAAACAAAAGAAGTATTGATATAAGAATAAACTTGATCAAGTTTGAGATAAAATAATAATAAATACCCTCTATTGAGAGGCTGTTAATGCCGACCTCCATGAGTTTTTTCTCCGTAACAAACTTCCAGTAAGAGGTTTGTCCATCATCCTCGATAAGATGGTCACGAGGATAGAGCTCGAGGTGAAGAATGTAGTGAGCACTGTCTACAGGACAACTGGAATCACATCTGAAGTATGCCCCCCAGTCACCTTCCTTGCACTCCAAAACCATGAACTTTTTATTCCACTGGTGAATCGAGTCGTGAAGAGAGTGAGTGTTCACAACATAAGAAACATAGGGCCTGGGTTGAATCAGAACACATCCAGGCCTGGAGGAAAGAGATGACTTCAATAAAAATATGCTTCGAAACATCGAGAAACTCAAAAGAATGCCAAGGTCATTGCACCTTATAATGAAAATGATGATAAAAGCCCATTCATTGGGGTAGAGCTGACACGGGTGAACCTTCAGCTCGGTAAGAAGTCTAGGAATGAAAGGGTACATTGGAAACCTTAACCCATATTTCAACGCCATTTTATACACATACGGTCGGGTGTTACTTAGATTGCAAGTCCTCTCATTGGACTTAGCCTTGCAAACTTGATACAGTCGGTCCAGGGATGACTTAATCTCATCAACATCCTCTTCATCGAGCATGCTTTTATGTTTAAAGGCATCAAAGTGCATGATGCTTGGGTACTCATCATCTCGATCATCTATTATGCTCTTCAAGCTGTTGGAGCAACGATTAAGAAAGCAGTGAGAAATGAAAGTTATACCATTCAGTGATCGTATCGTGGCTCGCTTGTGAATAGCCTCTTGAGTCGAGATGGAGGGCTTGCTGTAAGAGCCTTGAGACATCCTAGAACACTTGGGAAGTTGAGAGCTTTTAAGCTTGAGATATATTGAGAGAAGTTGAGAAATGAAGGTAAGAATGAAAATGAGCACCTCTCATTTTCTTTTATAGGAAAAGAGGCACCTGCTTTAGTCGTAACGCCCTCCAAACCCGGGTCAGAAGTTTAGGGTCAACAACACACACACACACACCATATTTAAACCTGTTTATAAATATAATAATATATATACAATGACCCTACTTACCATAATCCACGGACACTTGGGAAGTTGAGAGCTTTTAAGCTTGAGATATATTGAGAGAAGTTGAGAAATGAAGGTGTGAATGAAAATGAGCACCTCTTATCTCCTTTTATAGAAAAAGAGGCACCTACTTTAGTCGTAACGCCCTCCAAACCCGGGTCAGAAGTTTAGGGTCAACAACACACACACACCAACCATATTTAAACCTGTTTATAAATATAATAATATATATATAATGACCCTACTTACCATAATCCACGGATCGACGGAGTTTAAAGTATACCCACAAGCCACAAACTTATATATATTAAAATCGTTCCAACTCCCAGTTTACTTATCTTATAACGGAAGTTTAAACTTTATTATAAACTATCAACACGAACTGAGCCAAACATCATCTGCTAGATTATCCCATCCTAACCTGGATACCTAGTACGCACAATTGTCCGGGGATCCTCGCTACCACCAGTTTCCTTTTTAACTGGAAAAGAATATAGACAGATTTGCAAGAGTAAGCTAACTAGCTCAACAAGTCACAATGACAGTTACTAAGATTAACAGTGATCAATTGAAATGATATAAGGAATCAAGTTTACTGATAAGTAATGATTAGAATTGAATATTCACTTTTATTTTAAAAATCAAGTTAGGCTGCAGATCAGTCATGCACTAACCCCGAGCAAGGCTCTCAGTTTTGCTCTATGTACTAGATTCAAGTCACACATTGGCCTATTATGATCATGAATCTGGTCCGACCACGCTGGTCCATATATAAAAACAACCCAATTCCAGAATCATAATATGATAAGCAATGTAAATCAATAGTTGAATTATAAATAATATTTATCTCGAAGCATAGGATGATATATAATTCCATGAAGGTATAACAAGGAAATCATAAAGGTTGGGTTTCAATCAAGGAAAGAATCAAAAAGCAGAAGACCCAAGGGTTCAAGAGTTACAAGAATTGGACTTCTGTTATACAAGATATAAGGGTTGGTATGTAAAGCAATCTCGTATCAAGAATCAGTATGTGGTAGATATGTATTTGTGGAGTAGTATCGTATAGGTATGGTTTGTATTCAAGAATTCAACAATCAATGGTTCACAAGAAATTAGGCTTGCAGCTCAAGATCAATAAGAATCAGGGTTTAGGGTTAAGTACTTCAAAGTACTTGGAATATAGAATAAGAACTATTTGGAATAATTGCAACATAATGAAAAGAGTTCAAAATACTTGTAATATAATCAAGAAGAATAGGAACACTTGCCTTATCAATCCGCTTTTACTTTACTAACACTTGTCAGTTGGTTCCCTCTCGTCAATCACTTGCTTTCCCTTTTTACGTCTCGCTTCCTCTATTAAACATCATATTTACTTATCAATACTCATTCTCATCTCGTTCTATTCATTACAAGCTTCTAATTACCCTTCGTTTCACTCAAATCCGACATACGGATTGAAATTTATGAATAGAACAGTCAAACAATGCATGTACAGTCATATTATGCATCAATCGGATCACATATAACACGTAGCACGTAAGATATTCAATTAAAATAATTATTCAAAGAAGATTCGGGGTTAAAAAGATTTTTCGGGTAATTAATATAAATTTTTTGAATATTTTTCGGAATTAAAACGGGTCTCGGAATCATTTTATAATTAAATAATATGGTTCGAATACCCGAATCTGACTTTAAAATAATTTTATAATAATTATCGAGTCTTGAAAATAATTTTAAATAATGTTTTAAAGCTCGAAACTCTTTTTTAGAAATTTTAAATCAAAAATATATAATTAAATCAAATTATTAAATTAATTAAAATTAATTAATTAAATTAT
Organism: Apium graveolens; assembly: GCF_009905375.1. Taxonomy (NCBI): domain Eukaryota; kingdom Viridiplantae; phylum Streptophyta; class Magnoliopsida; order Apiales; family Apiaceae; genus Apium; species Apium graveolens. Next base: position 99,343,330 of record NC_133657.1, on the reverse strand, counting down.
TTAATCAATATTAAATTAATCGATTAATTAAAATAATTAAAATTAATTAATAAAATAAATCAGATTTATTTTTGAATAAATAAATATTAAAACAATTTTCATAATTTAAAATAATTAAATAACAATATTCTGATTTTTAAAATAATAAAAATATCATTTTTAAAATAAAGTAAAGAACAATCCATTTTTTTGTAAAATTTTACAACTCTGGTGACTAAAGTGTAAAAACAGGTGTAACAATTTTAATTTAGGAAAATTTGGATTAAAACCGGGTTAATTCCCCAATCGAAATCCACCCGACCGGGTCAATCAAGAACAGACCGGCCGGTTCCAGAATCCCACGAACAGGACTTTTCCGCCGAAGTCAATTAGCAGCATAATAGGAACCGTTTGATCAGGGTTTTGCTGCGCAACTACTCTACGGTCTTCCAGTAACACATATATGCCAATATTTAACAGGAATAAGTCCCCAATCGTGTTTTCCGGAGAAACCTCCATGAACGTCGGCGAAGCTTCGAGCTTCTCCGGTGATACGTTCCAAGCATCCAACAGTGCATAAAACTACATGGATTAACTCGTTTTGATACAATCTGTCGATTAGTGCAACTCAAACATACCCAGAATCAACAGATTTTAAAGTCCCAAATTATGATTGAAATTATCCAAGAACATAAACCCTAATTTTAAAATCCGAGAATCAAACATCAATTTCTATATGTTATTGAACTCCAAATTTGCAGTATAATATACCAAAATGACCAGAAAAAGATTATCTACACAACGGAATCATCAATTCATATCAACAATATCAAGAACAAAAATTCATATGTAAATCCTTAATTAATTCGAATTAAAAAAAATAAATAAATAAGAAGAAAACCTTGATTTCTGGACTTGAATAGATGGTGGTGATGGATAGAGTTTTTCGAGAGCTTCGATTTGATATATAGCACGCTTGAATCGGAGTTTGATAACGCCTTCGTTCGTGCGTTTGATTCTCAAGAACGCACCGTTTTTAGGGTTTTTCTCTGTAAATTAATAGTTTTAATTGACTAATTGTGATTATACGACTAAATTGAAATAATAAAAGGGCTATTTATATTTATAGAATATAGGATCGTGTTGGATCATTTTGGATCGATAAATTAGTTACTTAGCCGCTAAGTAACTGCAAAAACGATCCGATTTGATACCCGTATTGGATAATTATCCAAACCGGGCTTCTTATAAAACACTTTATATGAAAATAATTTAGTAATATTCCGTCTTTTGAGAATACGGGTTTTGTTGTTTTATCGAAATGAATATCGTATCGAAAATTGTACGCCGGGACGCGTACGGGCCAAACCGTAATCCAGATCGAAAAAGTCAAAACACAGAAAATGTCCGGAATTACCTGATTAGGTTAGGAAAGAGATTTCGGAAGAGTTTCGGGTTGTAAAAACGGTTGAAGTTGGACGATTCTCGGCTTTATAAAATAATTTTGTAATTATTCAGAAAATAATTAATAAATTAATATAAGATCATATAACACTCCATAAATTAAAAGAAAAATATCACACTTATTTATATTTTATTTTGGACATAATAAAATTAACATACTCACATCTTATCATATATAAAAATCTAAGTATTACTACCAATCATCAGATAATTCACATAATAATCACATAATAATCATTTATTGATAAAATAATTACACGCGATATCCCGGATATTACATCCGTACCCCCTTAAAAAGATTTTGTCCTTAGAATCTCCTATGTAAAGAGATGTGGGTACTTTTCTCGCATATCACTTTCTAGTTCCCAGGTTGACTCTTCAACATTTGGGTTTCTCCACAATACTTTTACTAGCTATACAACTTTTTTATCAATATCTTTTCTCTCTTTTCTAGAATCTCTATTGGATTCTCTACGTATGATAAATATGCCTGAAGTTCTATCAACTCATACTCAATTACATGCTTAGAATCTGGATTATATCTCTTAAGCATCGAGACGTGAATAACATTATGAATGTGCTCCATGTGCGGGGGTAACGCCAACTCATATGTTACCTTGCCGACACGTTTCAAAATTTTAAAAGGTCCGACGTATCTAGGACTCAGCTTTCCTTTCTTTCTGAATCTTGATAATCCTTTCCACGGTGACACTTTTAGTAACACTAGATCTCCTTCTTCGAATTCCACATCTTTTATGGATTGATCTGCGTATTTCTTTTGACGATTTTGTGCTGCAATTAGCCTTTTCTGGATGACTTCCACAACTTCTTTTTTCTGTTGCACCAACTCGAGTCCAAGTATCTTACGTTCTCCGACTCCATCCCAATAAACTGGTGATCGATATTTGCTCAATAAAGAGCTTCATAGGGAGGCATTCCGATACTGGCATGATAACTGTTATTGTAAGCAAACTCTACTAAGGGCAAATGCTCGTCCCAATTTTCTTTGAAATCAATGACACAAACACGTAGCATGTCTTCAATTGTTTGGATTGTCTTTCGCTCTAGCCTTCCATCTGCGGATGATAATCCGTACTCATATTTAACTTAGTTCCCAAGCATTCTTGAAAAATTCTCCAGAATCTTGAATTAAATCATGGATCTCGATCAGATACAATAGACACAGGGACTCCGTGACGGACTACTATTTCCTTCAAATATATGTGAACTAATTTGTCCAATGAAAATCTTTCGTTAATAGGCAAGAAATGTGTTGATTTTATAAGTATATCCACTATAACCCAAATGGCATCATGGTTTGCTTTTGTTCTTGGTAAGCCAACTATAAAATCCATAGCAATGTGCTCCCACTTCCACTCTGGAATCTCTAGTGGTTGTAATAACCCACTTGGTCTCTGGTGCTCCACCTTAACTCTCTGACACGTGTAACATTTTCTAACCCATTCCACAATTTCTCTTTTCATGTCTAGCCACCAATAATTATCTTTTACGTCTCTATACATCTTGGTGCTTCCCGGATGAATGGAATACTTTGAATTGTGAGCTTCTTGTAGAATTTCATTCTTCAATTCTGCCAATGGTGGTATCCAAATTCTGGATGAAAATCTGAGAATACCTTGATCGTCCTTCCGAGTGCATAATTCTTCTCCAACCAAATGATTGATATCATGATCCATTATTTCCTCTTGGCATCTTTTTATCTTTTCTAACAATTCTGGTTGAAACGTCATACTATACATCTTTGCTTCATTAGACTTGCAATTTTTGACTTCCAATTCTAATTTTTGAAATTCCTTGTATAATTCCTCGGGTACTATCAATACGTTCAGTCTTTCCTTCCTGCTTAACGCATCAGCTACCACATTCTCTTTTCCTGGATGATAGTTAATTATGCAATCATAGTCCTTGATCAGCTCCAACCATCGTCTCTGTCTCATGTTAAGCTCCTTTTACGTGAATATGTACTTTAAACTTTTATGATCCGTATAGATCTCGCATTTTTCTCCATATAGATAATGTCTTTGAATCTTCAAGGTAAATAATATCGCTGCTAGTTCCAAGTCATGAGTAGGATACTTCTGCTCATGAGGTTTTAGTTTTCTAGACACATATGCAATGACTTTATCATGCTACATCAAAACAAAACCTAATCCATTATGAGAAGCGTCGCTACAGATTACGAAATTCCCTTGATCATCTGGAAGTGACAAAACAGGTGTCGTGATTAACCACTTCTTTAGTTCTTGAAAACTTTCTTCGCACTTCTCGTTCCATATAAACTTCTCACTTTTCTTGGTAAGCTTTGTTAAAGGTGTCGCAATCTTCGAGAAATCTTGAACAATCGTCGATAATATCCCGCTAATCCCAAGAAACTTCTCACTTATGTTGGTGTTTTTGGCATTTCCCAATTCATAACGGCTTCAATCTTTGCTGGATCCACTTTGATTCCTTCATGACTTACTACGTGTCCTAAGAATTGAACTTCTTATAACCAAAACTCACACTTTAAAAACTTGGCATACAACTTCTTCTTTCTTAAAATTTCCAAAGATATCCTTAGATGCTTCGTGTGATCTTCTGTTGACTTTGAGTAGATCAAAATATCATCGATAAACACAATTACAAACTTGTCCAAATATTTCTTGAAAATTTTGTTCATCAAGTCCATAAATATTGCTGGGGCATTGGTCAATCCAAATGACATCACTAAAAATTTATATTGACCGTACCTTGTTCTGAAAGCTATCTTTGGTATATCTTCGGGCAGAAATTCTTAGCTCCTTTTAGCTGATCAAACAAATCATCGAATCGCGGTAATGGATACTTGTTCTTGATCGTAAGCTTATTAAGTTCTAGACAGTCGATCCATAACCTCATGCTTCCGTCTTTCTTCTTAAAAAATAGTATTGGTGCACCCCATAGGGATACACTAGGTCGAATCACTCCTTTTTCTAATAGTTCTTACAATTGTTTTGCTAGTTCCTTCATTTCAACTGGTGTCATTCTATACGGAGCTTTAGATACTGATTCTGTTCCAGGTGCTAAGTCAATCACAAACTCAATTTCTCTATCTGGAGGAAGTCCTGGTAACTCATCTGAAAAAACATCTGGAAATTCATTTACCACTAGAATGTCTTTCACTTTTGCTGGCTCCTGACTTCTATCTATCACATATGCATTGAAGTGCTCACATCCTTGTTGTAATAACTTATTGGCTTAAATTATCATCAAGAACTTCTTTGCTTGCTTTTGGCCTTTAAACATCACCACTTTCTCGTCTAGCATCTTCAGGATTACCTTCTTGTTACGACAGTCTATCTGAGCATCATGCTTAGATAGCCAGTCCATTCCTAAAATAAAGTCAAACTCTCCTAACTTAAATGGTATCAAGTCAACAGTAAACTTATTGCCAGAAATCTCAATCTCACAGCTCTTACACACTTGATTAATCGAGACACGTTCCTAATTTTCTAATTCTACCGTCATAATTTCACTTAGCAATTCAACTGGACAATTTAACTTATCAACAAAATCTTGAGAAATAAATGATCGAGTTGCTCCCGAATCTACTAGCACGTTGCACATAAAGAATTCACAGTAAGCATACCTGCCACAACATCCATGTCCAAGATAGCATCCTTCACAGACATGTCATAAACTCTAGCTTTGGGAGGTTCATTCACTGTTGGAGGGGCTCCCATGATTCGCAGTGTAATATTGACTGGAACTGGTGTCTTGCAATCCCTTGCTATGTGTCCAGGCTTTCCACACTTGAAACAGGTATACCCAATTACTGGAACTTTGCTTGCCTGATTCCTAGTAGGTTGATCCTTGTTGACTGGCTCTCTAGCTGGCTGGTTACGGCACTCCCTTGAATAGTTCCCTCTCTGGTTGCATCTGTAGCAGACCACATTCAACTTATTGCAAACTCCACCATGCTTCTTCCGACAGACTTGGCAATCTGGTATAGTTGGCCTCTGTTGGGTTGGTTGTTCCCGGTGGATGGACGGTTACCTTGGCCTCTGTTGCTTGTATTCTGCCTATTGAAATTCCTCCCGGGCTGGAACTTGCCCTTCATGTGATTGAAATTTAGAAACTTCCCTGCTTGAGACTGTCCTTCACTCCCTTCAAACTTCCTCTTCTTACTTTCCTTCTCTTTCTGAGATATTCACTTTCTGTCTCTGCGATCATAGCTTCTGCACAACTCCCGCATACGTGTCCAATTCAAATATGGCCACCTTCCCACGGATCTATGGCTTGAGTCCTTGCTGAAACCTCTTAGCCTTCTTCCTATCAGTGTTCACATAGGATGGCACAAACCTAGACAATTCCTCAAACTTACTTTCATAATCTGCCACTGACATATTCCCCTGCTTGAGCTCCAACAATTTAAATTCCATTTGGTCCTCGATAAACTGAGGGAAATATTTTTTGAGAAAAAATACCGTGAATCTCTCCCACGTAACATCATCTGTACCTTTCAATACTTTAACAGTTTCCCACCAGTAGGTGGCTTCATTCTTCAGATAGTAACTTGTAAAATCAGTCTTATGTTCCTCTCTCACCTTGACTAAGGCAAATGCCTTCTCAATCTCCTTCAACCAGACTTTTGCTTCAATGGGATCTACAGAACCTTTAAATTCCGGTGGATTCACCGCCTGAAAGGTCTTAAAGGTTACCTGAGGATTAGTCTGCCTCTGCTGTTATTGAGTCAGGTGGACTGTCTGTTGAGCCAAGATCCGAAGAATCTGGGCTACAGTTGGATCTATGGGACCTGCACATTCTTGTTATTGTTGTCTTGGGTATTGTCGTTGTTGTTGGTTTCTTCATTTTGGTTGGTGGAACGGGTGTTTCTTCTAGGAGGTATTTTTTGTAAAGAATCAAACAAATTATTTAGCCTTTAAAATAAATCCTTTTTATGAAAATAATTTTATAAACCAGAAATATCTCATTTTGAAAACATTTTCAATCATTGAACTAAGTAAATTGCATGCTTCTTTACAGAATGTAAACAGTTAGGGGAAAAAGGTACATGTTATGACAAGAGTCTATAACTGGTATAGTAAGATAAAACAGGTATTGTAAAGTAAATAACAATGCTGGAAAAGAAAGGTATTGATATATATATATCAAAGTTTGGGAGTACAAGTGCGAAATGTTTTATTAAAGGCAAAGGTACAACATGCCTATCTATTATTCCGCAAGTCTTGTTTATTTATATACCCACCAAAAGTCTGATAACATACATCACATACTATTGTACATATATCAGCCCTCACATCATCTCTGTCGTCTAGCTTCTAGGAAACTCTGGTCCACCAAGCCTCTCCAAATCTTCTAGTACCTCTCTCGCCCATCCCATAAGAGCAGCTGGGGCTGCATACTCGCAAGTAGCTCCCTGAAGTCTGGCCTCAAGTACTCTCCGGGTCACCTGAATCTCATTTCGAAGCTCCTTCAATTTCCTATCCACATCTATAGTCCTGATAATGTGCTGTAGCTCCCGGATCTGTGCAATCAGGGCTTCTCGCTCCAAAAGAAGAGCCCCATACTTATAGTATGGAATAGGGTGTGGAGTAAATTGGAAAGATACACCCGCAACCGAATATCCAGTAGAGTCAAAGTCAGCAGGTGGGGTCCTCGAATAGGTGGTCTCACACCTGGAGGTGGAATAGCTCGCAATGGTGCAACAGTCGCAACAGGTATTATAACTGACATCGGTGGAAGAGCAGGACGTGGATCAGATGACGGTCTTCAAACTAAAGACTTTGAGTGATCAGACGATACCGAAATAAAGGAATATGCCATTGGTGCTATCTGAAAATCATGCTACTAGATAAGAATCTCGAATCTTGTCACGGGTCATCCTAAAACCTATTATTTAGTCACACTCAACCTCTCGACAGTCTATTTCTTTATTTTTTAATACTAATCTAAACCCTCTACCCATTCCCGACAATCTAAGCTTGTGACAGTGACTTTAAACCTTAGCTCTAATGCCAAACCTGTAACGCCCTCCAAACCCGGGTCAGAAATTTGGGGTCCACAACACACACACAAACACCATATTTAAACATGTTTTTTAATATAATATTATATATTTAAACAGTTACTGAGATTAACAATGATCAACTGAAATGATATAAGGAATAAAGTTTACAGATAAGTAATGATTAGAATTAGATATTCACTTTTATTTTAAAAACCAAGGTTAGGCTGCTAATCAGTCACACACTAACCCCGAACAAGGCTCCCAACTTTGCTCTATGTACTGGATCCAAGGCACACATTGGCCTATTATGACCACAAATCTGGTCTGACCACGAATCTGGTCCATATTTAAAAACAACCCAATTCCGGAATTATAATATGATAAGGAATGTAAATCAATAGTTGAATCATAAACAACATTTTTCTCGAAGCATAAGATGATATGTAATTTCATGAAGGTATAACAAGAAAATCATAAAGGTTAGGTTTCAATCAAGGAAAAAATCCAAAGGAGAAGACCCAAGGGTTCAAGAGTTACAAGAATTGGTCTTCTATTATACAAGACATAAGGGTTGGTATGTGTTAGGTCACACACACTGTAGAGGGGGTGAATACAGTGTATAATACAATCAAATCGAACTTTAATATCTTAAGTAACAGAAAACAAACTTTATTGAAACAATAAACTCTGTTACAGTTTGGAACTGTTACCTCTCAGTGTTGAACAAATATCACGAGAGCTGCTAGGGTTACAATGAATAATCTTCTTGAATATAATAACACTTATAGTGTAAACCCTATGTCTGTGTTTATATACTACACAGTTACAAGATAATCGCTAATTGATATGGAATATAATTCTGCTTCCTAAAATATATCAATCAGATATCTTTTCTTCCAAGTATTCCATTCTTCACAGAACTCCTTCTTCATGCATATCTCTTCTTATGTTTAGTTCGATCTTCTTTCCTTTAATCAGCTACTGTCCTTATCCGAACGTCCTTCAGCACTTAAGTTCTGATATCTGACTTCTGATGATTATCTCCTGATAATATAAGTACTGATATCCTTAAGTCTTGACTTCCAGTATAAGTACTGATTAATGGTTAAGTACTGATTTGTCCTATTAAGTAAGATCTAAAATCTAAACATAAATCATATTAGCCATGACATTATCAAATATATCTAACAATCTCCCCCAACTTGTAAATTAGCATAATATACAAGTTTAACAGATATTTGATGATGTCAAAAACATTAATTACAAATGCATGAGAATTAGACTAGATAACTACAACTTACAGTCCTTAAAGCTTTACCAATATTTAACTTCTGATAACAACTTCAGTCTGTACAAATATCAGAATTTAAGCAGTTGTAGATCTTTGACTTGGCTTCATTATCTGATCTCTCTGATGTCAGGATTTGTTCTGAGATAGTTCTTCAACAAACATCTCTCAGCATATCTAAGTTCATCAATCATTCTCCTTTTGGCATCTTTAAGTTCTGCAGTATCTTCACCAATTTGAAAGATTGCAGCTCTGAGATCATTGATCTTTGCTTTTCTTATATCGTGATCCAGTCTGATCAAATAAGCTTTATCAGACTCAAGATTGAATTCCACAGCCCTATACCCTAGAAAGGTAGTTACAATTTGAGCAGAATTGGGCTTCATTTGAACTATATCACCCTTGTGATCTCTGTACTTTGGAACGTATGTCCTGTCAGACTTAATTGAATAAAGCCTTTTCTGTCTCTGAATCTGATCCTTCAAATAGTTAGCAATTGTCCCTGTCAATCTGTCATCCACTTGAAGTAAGAATAGTACATGCTCCAATTCTTCAAAATACTTCAATGGAATGGCATTTTGTCTTATATGATAAACCCTACCATCTGTCATGAAATACAACAAGATGTATTCTTTCAAGTAGGTATGGTAAACCATTTGTACAGATTCTAGTTGATTCAATCTCTCAGGAGTTGCTCCAATACTTGGTTCACTCAAGGAAGTTGGATCATTAGTAGTGTTATATATTCTTCTTTCATTAGCACTTCCCAATCCAGTTTTATCTCTTGCTTCCTTTCCAGTAACTACTCTAGATTCAAAACCACTTGCAGTAGTCTTCAAAGATTGAGTCTGTTTTGCTTTAGTGAATCCTGGTAGGAGTGTCTTTGGTCTATCTTCTGATATCAAGTTAACTTGAGCTATGTCAGAGGTTACTTGCTTCTTTTGAGTATCAGAACTTACAATTTCTTGACTCTAAACAACTTGAGCCATGTCAGAGGTTGTTTTAAGAACTTTTCTTGAAGTCAGAGCAAGATCATCCTTTTCATCAGTAATTTCTTCATTCTCAGGAGGCACATAAACCTTGATAGGTTCACCAACCTTTTCTTTACCCTTGGATCTTGGATCTATCTGCGGTTGTGATTTAGCCAATGTTGCTTCAGTATGTGTCCTTTCTTTGATCACAATGCCTTTGAGTTTTGGAAGTGGCTTTTTACCAGAAGCTTCAGATTTAGATGCAACTTTCTCTGATTTAAGTCTGGCTTCTTCTTTCATTAAACTCTCCAAGTCCATTCCTGGATTTTCCTGAAGAAATAAATGTCTTGACATTTCCTCATCAAGATCTAAAAGTTCATCAGAACTTATCCTTTTACCAGTAGCAGAACTTATTCTTTTCCCAGTATCAGAACTTGTCCTGTGACTTGTGATTTCAGCTTGTCTTGATGTGAATCCTCTACCTTGACTATGACCTCTACCCATTCCAGAGCTTCCTCGATCATCTTTTCCATCATCCTTACCTTTCAGTGTCTTGTCAGTCTTGCATTTGGACTTAATTACTTTCTCCCCCTTTTTGGCATCAGCAGGTAATAGAAGAGAGACAAGCAATTCCACTGAAGTTTGGATTTCATTAAGTTGTGATTGCTGAGAAGCTTGATTTTTCAGAATATCACCAATCTGAGCTTGTTGATGATCTTGAGTCTTCTCAATAGAAGCAATCCTGTCAAAGGTAGGTTGGAAGAACTTTTTCTTATCAATTTTCCAAACTTCTCCTTGCTTAATAAATTCTTCCTGAATCTTGTGTAGCTCTGCACGAGTAGTTGAATGAAGACCTTGTAGATGTTTAGTACTCAATGCAGTGACTCTAAGCTGAGTTTTGAAATCATCAGAATTTAACATTTCATCAGCTTTAGTCAAGTGCTCAGCAAGATGAATATCATTTGGAACACATGAAACTGAGTTCCATTCCTTAGTCCACTCCCGTCCTGCAGGAGTTTCACTCCAAGGCACTAGTGCTTCTCGGGTAACAAACTTCTTAATAAGTTCAGACTTAAGAATAGTTTGTTGAGGAGCATGTCCTGAAGGACCTGCTGCATCAGCATCTACAGTTGGAGCAGCATCACCAGTATCTCCAGCATTTGCAGCATCAGAACTTAAAGAATCAGTATCTTCTGATAAGAAAACAGTGTGTGTAGCAATGGAGGCTTCAGCATCCTCTAATTGCTGATCTGGTTCTAAGTTCTGATCAACAGCCATATCCTAATGCTCACCTAAAGTCTGATCATCAACATCATGATGCAGAGAAGGTGTTGTAGATAACTCTGGAGTTTGAACAGCATCAGTAACAGGTGTTGTTGAAGGATTAGTTGTTGTTGGAGCTTCTAAGAGAATTACTTCAGGCACAACCAAGGTTTGAACATCAATATCAGCACTTGTGCCTGGATCAACAGGAGACACAGATGGTGTGTTGGCCTTTTCAGAAACAGCTTCCTTAGATGGAGTTGATGGAGAAGAAATGACTGTAGCAAATTCCTTGTCTTGTGAGATCAGAGATTCCTGATCCCCTTCCTTAGCTGCTTCCTCTTCATCATCTAAAACTGGCCTTTTTGCCCTCTGTTTCTTGTATCTCTTTGTTGATTTGGATTCCTTGGGAGTTTCAGGAACTGTCATTCTTCTAAGCCTTTTGAGAAGCCTAGATCCCCCAATTCCAGAATCCTTCTGAGAAGTCTCTTTCTCAGCTTCACCTACAACAGGTTCTGAAGAAGGAACCTAGTCCTCAGTATCAGATTCATCTCTAAAGGCAATCCTCCTTCTCTTTTGAGGTGTTTGAGGAACAGTCTGTGTCCTCTTTGGCTTGGAGGATGAAGGCTTCACAGTAGGTGCTGAGGATGAGGGTTGAACAGTCTGTGAAGTGGAGAGATAGGATTTGAGATATTTCCTGAGGGTAGGTTGAGTAGAATGAGTGGTAGGTGCTGAGGATGATGGTTTTTGAGTGTTTGTTGTTGGTTGGACATCAGAGTAAACAGACCTATAACTATCAGGATCAGCATTTACTAGGATCTGTTTTACCGACTGAGGAATCTGTAATGGTCTAACCACTGATTTCTTAGTGTCAGCATTTACCAGGTCATTAAAGTAACGTTTTGCAACTTTAAAAGGTGGGGTTGAGGAACTGACTAATTGAGGTTCATCAGTACAAAAAGTATAAATAAGTTGACAGAATCTAGCAAAATAGACAACATTCTTATCCTCTGTCATCCTATCCCCAATAAAACCAATTATACCAGTTGAAAAATCAAAATGAGTTTGATTTATAATAGCATACCCGATGTGCTGACTCAGAATTGGGATAGCATCAAAATTCGAACATTTGTTCCCAAAAGCTTTAGTGATGCAGTCGAAGAAGAAGCTCCATTCTCTTCTGATATGAGCCCGTTTCAACTGCCCAAGTTTTGCCAAACTCTTTTCATACCCCAAATTTGCCATTAACTCCTGAAGAGCTGATTCTTCTGGAATTGAAAAGGTACAACCTTCTGGGAGATGTAGAGCCTTGCGTATTGTACCAGGAGTGACTGCATAAGAAGAATCACCCACTTCGAAAACAATACTAGGAGTGCCATGTCTACCACCATCATCAAAGTGCCCAGTCCGCCAAAACGTCAGAACTTGTTGGCTCGAAAAGACTGAAGGCTGGGTTAATGCATACCCAATCTCACTGTGTGCAAGAAGATCTTGCACAAAATGCAATTCAGATGGAGCTTCAGCATGATCAAAAATTGCAGCATAGTTGTTTGGAACAAACTTAGCTCCATCAATGATTAAATCCTTAGGTGCCATGTGAAAAATTGAGATTTAAAAGTGCCTGTTAGGTGTTTGATAAAATGTCTGTATGAAAAACCAACGTGAGAAGAAGAGAGAAAGAGAGAGTAAAAGCAAGTAGAGAGAAAAAGTATGAAGGAAATAAAAGATTAAAGAAATCCTCTCTCTGTCGTACTTATACTCTGAAAAAAAATGTTACCGTTGGACACCTGTCAGACATGCAGTAATAACGGATAGTTACTGGGCGCGAGAAAACAGTAATCATTACTTGCCCACTTGCCTGTTTTCAAGGAAAAACCGTTCCACTTACCCAGATATTCCATTAATCAAGGTGAAACAGTTTTAATTCAAAATTGAAACCGTTCCCACTGATTTAATTATTTTTCACTGCATCATTAATATTTAGAAAATAAATCAAGTGAAAATGACCAAGATAAATCAGATGAGTAAGTGCTGATAAAGAAAAAACAGAACTTAAATTAAAACAGAATTTATATGGTCATCAGAATATGAATAATTATCAGGATTTATCAATGCATTACAAAATAACTTAGAGACAAAATCTTAAAACAAAAACAAATTTCATTAATATATCAAGAGAATACATTCATGAAATTGAAATTACATCAGTACTTATACAAGATTTCCCTAAGCTACTAAACCTAACATCAACAGCCTTTGTCCTAGCTCAAGAAGCAGGGCAAGGCTGATGATGAAGAAAAATAGGAAGAAGAAAATAAATCATTTCTTCTTCCTACTCTCGACAAAGAGAATGGCGAGTCGGATGATTCGCTCTTGCTGGTGGAGAGCTTCCAGCCTTTCCTCCTCCAATCGCTCCAGATGGCGATGGTAATCCATATAGAAGAACAGGAGGTGGGTCAGTACCTCCTGTGGGACAGAGTCCCATATCTCATCAGGAATGGCCGTGACGTGCCATTCCTGCTGCCATTCAGCACAGCTTAGCTCCATATTAAATGTTTGGTAATTCAAAAACATGTTGTATCTGACCATTGTGTTTTTGAAAGAAAAAGTATGAAGGTAAGTTTGTGAGAAAGAATTTGATGGGAGGGCTGATGTGAAGTGGTTGCTTATATAGGCAAGTGAATGCCAGGAGACGTGAAGGAATTTAATGCTGACAGGTAGAATTAATTTTACTTCGTCTCCCCAGACTTGGAAAAAGAATAACATTCATTGGAAAGAGAAAACATGGTTTAATGCGCACAAGAAACAAGTAAAAGTAGACTGTTCAAGTACGAATACCATTAATCCTAACCATAGTGACTATTAATCTTCCACTTCAACATATTCTAGTTTGAACCGAGACTGTTATCAAATTTTATCCACAGATAAGTCAAGTAAAGAATTTAGACTGTAATATCAGAACTTAGACTTATATCAGAACTTAACAGTCATCAGAACATAATTTCTTAACTCGAAAAAGGAATGCTTATCTGAGTAAATCCTCATACAAGTTCTGAGTTATACTCTTCAGAACTTAATCTTCAGAATATGCAACCAGAACTTGTCCTCAGAATTAGTGCAAAATGACACAATGACTGTTTATCTAAAACAACATAGACCACCACAGTAATTTTCATCATTCAGATGGAGTGATTAGTGTGTGCATCAAGCTAAATAGCAGACAAAGAGTAAAGTCTGATTCACTTCAGTACATCTTAGAAATAAGGCATAACTAAAATTTAGCTAAAGAGCTGTCATTATCCTGAAACCTACTGATGAATGAGTTCATGCTTGAGTCCACCTCAACTGTTTTGTGCTAATTTTATGCATCTTTTTAAATTCTATTTTACAGTGGCTTCTCAGTGTAAGTGAGTCACGACTGCTTATCAGAATTTATGCTATTATCAGAGTATTTCTCCAGTAATCATAGAGTGTGAAAAGTCACCAGGAAAATATTTTGCTTTTCTAATGCATATTTACTTAATACCAGCAATGCACTTGGGTCGTCCCTTCCACATTTTTACTCTAGATCTCAAAGGAGTACCTGATTTTATTCTTTGATCCTTTTGCTTTTTCTTTTGATAAGTGAGGTGTAATAACCCCAATTTTTGGAAATTTTTGAAACCCTTATGAATAGTGATTTTGCAAATTATGTTGAATGAGAAAACTTTTCATGCCACACTACGTAGGGTTTCTTTTCTGGATATTTTGAGATTTTATTAGTACTCTATATGGTATATAAGTGTATGTAAAGATCGTCAGAATCCAATTCCGAACACTTTGATTTTTCCCGGAAATCCACTAGATACGGAAAGAATTGAGTATAAAGTAACAGGATAAAAAGGATTTAAATTCAAGGATTTTAATAGAGGATCATAAAAAGGAATATAATGTATTGAGAAAGGTTAAGGGAACCTAAGTAATAAGATCCCGGGTATGATCCCTCAAACGATAAACGAAAGCGAAAGTTAAGCGAACCGTATAACAGATCAGCGGTCATTAGGCAAACAATTAGGAAGTTAATCAAAGAGATTAGAGAGGATGATGTCACCCAACCAATGAGAAGAGGACAAAGAGGGGAGGATGACATCACATGATGACATAAGCATGACATAAGGGAAGGAGATGTGGTTGAATTAAAACCACACAAAGTTCAAGGTTAATAAGTTAATTAACCAAAACAAATCAAAAGAAAATCAACCAACCAAAACAAAACAAAGCAAACACAAAAAAATCATTTCATTTCTCTCCACCAAGAAGCTTGCTCTCGGCTTTTTACATTTTCAAAGAGAAGAATTTTCAAAATCCAAGTTCCAAGCTTCCTAAATTTGTAAGATAATTCTCTAGTACTCCTTATGCATAGATATGGCTATCCTATGAGTTTAAGCCTCCAATTCATTCTCAATCTTCTCCAAGAAATCAATGAAGAAGACAATGAATAGTGATTTCAAGGTTTTTAACTTGACTTTTCTTGTTTTTCCTTTAAGATCCAAGCATCCCTAAGACTCCTCAAGGCTTCCTAAGGCTTCCTAGCTACTCACACCACTTCAAGGAAGGTATATCATCTCCAAACCCTAGCTTTACTTGGTATATTAGGATGATTTTGGTTGTTCTGGTAATAGAGTAGCTTAATGATGGTTGGTTTAGAGTTGGGTTGGAATGGTGGTGAATGAAATGTTGAAATCTTAAGGTTTGGTTAAAGGATTTAGTATAGTTTAAATTCAAGTTTTAGGAACAAGTATAATTGTTAATAATGATTTAATTGGGGCTGTTGTAATGTGATATGGATGGAATTTGATTGTATGAATGAATTCGGGTTGTTTGATGATTGAATTGGAATGGTATAAAATTTGGAAATCGCGTAAACATAGCCGTCGTAATGTCCGATTTACTTTAGACTGCTTTTGTAGATAACATTAGGACCCGAGAACTCCCTTCTAGGTTTTGACCATTGCCATGTTTAGATAGATCATGTTACGAGCTTCATTTTGATATGTGGTTCGTTTGATTCCGATGTACGGTTTAGGAGAAACGGCCGTTTTAAGTAACGACGTTTCGCGAACGAAACATTACCCCTCGCCTTACTTTGAAACATAGGTTAAAGACCTTAAAGGACTAATTGAAGTATGAGACATTTATGTAAGGTGTAATAGGCAGTTGGTAAGACACTTGCGAAAGAATCGCCTTAAAACTCGTAATGGTTAATTTATTAAAAATGGGGGAGCCGAGGGTACTCGAGCGACTTAAGTAAATCGTTAAGCGCGAAAGCGAACATTAGGACTCTAAATGGTTAAAGTCTAGTTTCTTAAGCGACCGAGGTCTAATTCCGACTTATGTTATTGTTCATAGGTTATCGGACCCACTCTAAGCTTAAGTCTATCTGGGAGCACTCAGGCAAGTTTTCTACCCGTATAATTTTGTTGTGATGTATATGTCTATATGCATGATCTTGTGATAAATGCATATTTGTTATTAGCAAATTCTTGCGATATATTGTAGCATGTGATATGGTATATATGCATGCCTGTTTCATATTCTTAAAATATATATCTGTTGGTTCAGTTGATAATACCTATGCTAGAGAATAACGGTAAATTGCATATACCCTTAGTATAGGGACCCAAAGGTGAAAACATTTTCTAAAACCGGGAGTCGAGGATCCCGAGTAGATTTTATATATATATATATATATATATTTATATATATATGGTTATAGTTTTCAAAACTATTAATCGAATAAGGTTTATTCGATAACTTTATTTATTTATTGAGTATTATTTTGAATATTCATTCGAGGGCTTATGACTCAGCTTATTTATTTATTGAGTATTATTTCGAATATTCATTCGAGGGCTTATGACTCGGCTTATTTATTTATTGAGTATTATTTCGAATATTCATTCGAGGGCTTATGACTCAGCTTATTTATTTATTGAGTATTATTTTGAATATTCATTCGAGGGCTTATGACTCAGCTTATTTTATTTATTGAATATTCATTTGAGGATCTATGACTCCGATTATTTGCTGAGATTTATTCTTTATTTTATTAAAGAATAAGGTGTCGATAATCAAACTTATCTTTGGTTATTTAAGACTCATTTCAAGTATAAGTTGTACAACTTCTACTTCAATTATTTTTATAAAGATTATTCTTTATGGGAATATTATTTAAATAATAATATTCAGATATTTTCTAATATATTGGGACTGATTTATTTTACTAAATCAGCATCACTCCGAACATTCTTAAAAAAATTTCGCGAGCCTTCAAAATGATTTTTAAAAGTTAGAGCGGATCCCAAAACTCATTTTTATATTTAAGATCCTCCTTTCGAAGGGGATTTAAATACTCGCTCAAAACCTGAGGGATCCGGCTCTGTGGTGTGTTTTATATTCGCAACAAGGTTGCTGTCTTGATAAAAGAGTTTTTGATTACTTACCCAATACTCGGGAAGTAAAATTCTTGGAACAAGTTAATCCATTAACAGGCATCGCCTGGGAAATATCGGTGAGTTTTCCTTTCCAACTAGATACGACTTCTTAGTGGAGCCGTATCAACAAGTTTCTACTTGGGGAAAGTGGGGACGAGCTTTACGTTTCAGAGTCATGGATTTCATCTGAACTAGGAGTGGCGTAAGTGGTCGAGTAGCGCCGGCCCAGCCTTATTATATTGGCCCATAATGGCCTGGAAGTTCAGCTAAGACGGTTCATTCCTTAGGAGTCCAGTGTTCGGTTGACAAGTAAATCCGACAGGTTCTCCTCTACATGTAGAAAATGGTGGGGTTGTACTACTACGACTGATCATCGTAAGTGGTCTTCCTGGCGCGGCAAACTCCCGTAATGAGTTCATCATCCAATTGGATATTTCTGCAACACTACCTAGAGCACTTCGATAGAAAGGCTACGGTTGGGAGATTGTTGAGTGTTGGCAGGGTCAAGTTTTCAAAATGATGTTGCATCAAATGAAGTATCACATAACTTCATTTTATTTTGATGATATTTTAAAGATTGAATCTATTCAAGTATTATCTTGTAGTCTCATCTATGTGATGAACTTTTGAACTAATTATAACTTGAACGGTGGTAGTTCAAGTAGTATTTGGAAAAGATATAAGTATATTGGAGTATCTTGTAACTTCATCTTTTAAACTTATATCTAGTAAATGATTATCTTATGCATGTCAAAGATTTTCAGAAAAACGTCGAGACAAGGTTAGATATATGAGATCACCTTGCAACGATAGTTTTATACAGTTATAAACTGGAACTCTGTGTATATTATGCATGGAAGAGGACTTCCAAGATTTTGAAAAGTATATATGTATATATACTGAATATTTTGCGACTTCATCGCACTAAGATATCAAACTTGGTTCATTTCTTTTGACCAAGACTTTCATGAGTACTATGAGAAGGCTCATATACTGTAAATCATTATACATATTATTTTGGTGGGCTTGCTGCTCACCCTTGCTTTCTTCTTTCATCACACAACAACAGATAGAAAAGATGAACATGACCAAGCTCCCAATTCGCGAGCGGATAGGAAACGTTCCGCAGTTTCCTATAAGCGTTGATGTCGCTGTAGTTGAGGTAGGAACTACCAATAGGCTAGGCTTCAACTTTTGATGTACCAGATTTATGTATATTTATGAATTGTAATAATGGCAAAGAAATGTAAATTTATTCAGAAACCCTTTTAAGGTGTATTGGCATATAATTGTGGAATAAAACGACTTGTGATTATTTTTGGATATTCATCTCTGAGACTATAACTTGTGGTGTGTGTGTTTATTGTGGGGTCACAGTACAGAGTAGTTGATTGTTCATTAAGATTGGGTGTTATTAAGGGAAATGGAACTCGTGACACCCCGGATCCCCGACCCCGGATTTGGGGGTGTTATAGAAATGGTATCAGAGCTAAGCGTTATAAACCTCAGAGATGATGTGACGTTAAGATAATAACTAAGATAATAAGAACTCTTGCCAAGTTCATAGTCGGGCTACCTAACGTAATACTGACAGTTAAAACCCTTATGGGAACCCTTATAAATATCGTGATATAAGCGTAGTTCGTTATCGTATATGGTAGCGGGACTCCGAACCCTGAGGTTGAGGAGTAACAGCGCGATGATGTTTTATTACTAATTGGAGATCGGATTGTGGATCCGATAGAGCGTCCTAACGCAGGACCGGATGATGTTGATATTGAGGATGTAGCGGTTGAGGATGTTGTCCTAGAAGGGATTGTTGCTGAGGAGGATCCCGTGAAGGATCCTGACAAGAATGAATAAAGGACCACTAAGGAATCGATGACCATGGTTAGGGCAACTCCCAGAGGTAGGATTGGCCGGTCACTACCAGAGGTTCGTTCAAGTTTGTAAAGATAGTAGCCCCTTTAACGCGGCTTACTCGTAAGACTGAGAAGTTCGAATGGATAGAGAAATGCGAGAACAACTTTTAAGAACCGAAGCAAAGGTTGGTGATGTTCCTTATGTTGGCATTGCCGGATGGAAAATGAGATTTTGTGAAGTATAGTGACGCTTCGCATAAGGAATTAGGGTTCTTCTTATACAGCACAGCAAGGTAATCGCGTATGCGTTAAGACAATTAAGGGAATATAAAATTCGATATCCCCACCCATGAGCTTGGGCTCGTGGCAATAGTTTTGCCCTAAAGATTGGAGGCACTACTTGTATGGAGAAAAGTGCGAGATTTACACAAGCCATAAGTGCTCTAGTACATTTTCATGCAGAAAGAGCTCAACATGCGCCAAATGAGGTGGTTAGAGCTAATCAAGAATTATGATTGGGAGATTCTTTATCATTCAGGGAAAGCCAATGTGGTGGCTGATGCCCTTAGTAAAAAGGAGAGACTCAAGATAATAATGTCTTTGGGAGAGTTTATAAGAAATTTTGAGAAAATGGAAATAGAAGTGAAAGTAACCGGAGCCAGTACCGAAAAGCTGTTTGAGATTGCAATACAGACCGAAATTTTGGAAAAGAACATATTGTGCCAGAAAAAGTGATGAATGAAGGCAGAGAGTCAATGACTGGAGAAGAGATCCATACCGAGAAAGATGATAAGGGGATAGTGAGGTGTTCCTACAGAAATTAGGTTCCAAAAGTTCAAGAGCTTAAGGATGAGAACTTAGATGAGAGCCATAATTTGAGGAATAAGATTTAGGGCAAACCCTAAATGTGATAGTCAGGGAGGTTGCCATCAAGAAAGAAAGAACCCATAACATAATAGAGTGGAAAACAAGGTTTTTAATGTATAAGATAACCCCGATTATGGGAGAAGGTTGAAATATTTCATACTAAGGAAACAGAAAGTCGAGTAAGGAAAGGAGACCCGAGACGGTACTCCTATACGGCAATTTATGGACCCGTCTAGACAGAACTTAGACTATTACCCCTAACCACCACCTTGAGGAAACAATGCGGTAGAAAATTCTTTCAGGACCTTTAAGTCTCTAAGCTCTCAGAGTTCCAAGGAACAGGTTGACCTAGTCGAGGCAAGAGCCTGGCTAAAGGAAATAGAGGAATCATTTGAGATTCTGAATGATTGACGAATCACAAAAGACTGTTTTTGTCACTTACCCTCCTAAGAGAGAGACCACCCGCTGGTGAAAGGCCAAGGAAGGCACGAAGCAAAAGATTATAATAAACTGATTTAAGTTCAATCAGTTGTTTTCGGGAAAGTAATTCCCAAAGATAAGGAGATAGTGTAAAAGCTTTGGAGCTAGAACAAAAGCGGATGAGTATGATGAATTATGAATCTAAGTTGTAAAAGTTGTCAAGATTCATTCTGAGGACACGAATCCAGAATGACGGGATGTTTGAAATCAATACTTATGTTGTGTTGGTTCATGAAATAAAGATAAGAGAAAGGAAAATAAAAAGAAACTGAAGTGGAAAGGAATATAAAGGCAATAGAGTTTGAGGTATGATAAGGGAGTTGGGTATGAGGAAACCCTAAAGACTCATAGCAATAGAAATAGAAAAGTATGCATTCGTCAGGAAGAGGGTGATTCATCATGAGTTAAAATTGATGGTTGAAGGCATAAGAGATACATATATTTTATCCCCTGTAAGTTGGGAGGATTCCAGGAAACCTTGAGATAATTCGAAGGATAAATAATAAGACGCGGATAGACTGAGGAGACAAGAAAGTAAGAAATTAAGAAAATTGGATGAAGGAAGTGACCTTCAAGAAGGTGAAGTGTAAGACCAGTGGCATGATACCCAGAAAGGGAGACGCCAGGTATGAAAGATATCCCAACATTGAGATGACTGTTGAGATAAACAACAAAAGTAAATAAGGAATTATTAAGAAGAAGTTCGCGTTGAACACGACCAATATCTTCCAGAACATCCTTGTTATCGTTACCAAATTAGGCAAGAAAAGCGGATAACCGTTGTTATCTTTTGGAGGCCATATTGATTGACCTCATTTTGAATACAGATGTTATTGTGAAACTAGGCATATATTATCGAGGTGGGAATGATTGAATAAGACACCCTTATCAGGGATATATGACTTGATTTATCCATGGAATAATGCATGTACTTTTTAAAGGTGGAATTAAGGATAGAACATCGGTAACTTAAAACGAATCCTAGGGGAATGCATAAAGGTTGGCATTTCACCCTTAATAGGGATAGTATGAGTTTTGACAGTATGAATTGGAAAGGATTAAGGTAATAACAACCTTTAAGAATCAGTGGAGAATTTTTTTTTTTCAGAAGTATATAGACAATGATTCTGGTATTAATAAATGGTATCTTGATATGCCCTGTATCTAGGGAATACAGGAGGAACGATTCAAGGATAACCTTAGAGGTTTTACAAGGAGAAAGGTAAAATTCATAATTCTCAAGAATAGAAATGTTGATAAAGGAAATATGACGTAATTATAATGATGCCTAGTGAGGCACGAGAAGGTATGGATCGAACCAGTAATGGTCGAAATTGTTCAGGGCAATTAGGACTTAAGATAAAAGATGTTCTAATTATGATTGAGAGTCAGTCATGACAGTGATTAACCTCTAAAGACTGAGGCAATAACTTATGGAAAAATGGTGATTTTTTTTTTACTCACCAGATTTTAAGGAAAACATCTTCACATAAGCAGTGATTGAAATGAGGTAGAAAATTTATTTGGAGGTGGTTAAAATGACATTGACTGTAAGGAAATTTTACTATCAGAAAAGGCCAAAGAGGTGGCCGACACTTTAAAGGTAAGAGGATAATTATAGGCGCTTGTGCCAAAGGAATACAGTGATGATGGTTAAAGCTATGCAGGTTGTATTATGGTTTGGAAGATTGACATTCCTTCTGATGACTGTGCAATACCCAACCGTAATAGTAGTTGGTAAAGGTTTAATTCGTGTAATCGCCATGAGCGGGCTATCTATCTCAGAAGGTACTATCTTGAGAATAATCCAGGACTATATTTCAAAAAGGACTAAACGAACCTTTGAGTTAAGTCTTCCATTGAAGGCATACGATTAAGAATGGTATTAACCTGCTATCGTTGCTTTGACTGGAACTCTTCTGCAATTTTATCTACTTCATGTCATGAAAGTACGTCAAGTTCAGGAGTGTTCTTCATGGATCATGAACGGTGATCATGTTACCTCCTTAGAAGAATTATATACGAGATGTATGGACCCCGTATGGTTAGCTATTAAGACTTCATGGAAAATGAAAAACTACAGTAGGTCAGTGGTGGACCATAGTAAGGCAGCAATGATTATGCGAGTAATGGGTTGATTACAACCGTGAGAGTTGTATTGGAATGGGTGTTGAGATTGAGTACCACTAATCGGGTCGTGGTAGTGTATAAGTTATCATTGATAGACTAATTAAGTAGAGTATCTACCTATTGAATATTTATTCTTTCTTATCAATAGAGAGTCGTATTACTATACGAGGAAGGTTGCGGTGCAAGCATAGAATTATATTAGCGATGATGTATAAAATGAGATTCCAGATTCGATTTTTGATGTCGGGGGAGTTTCAAAGGTGATTGAGTATAAGCTCGATGAAGAGCATGGGTCCGTAGAATGATGGATGGAATAATAAATATTAAGCATGTGAAATGCGATGCGATAATACTTGATATATATACACATATGTTTTGTTCTCCTATGACAAACCTCTATAGTTCAGAGGTAGGTTCCAAGCCAGATGTTTTGTGGCAGTATATTTTTTTCATATATACAATTCTCTTCAATTCGTTCTTTTCTCTTCTTTTCATTTCATATAAACTGAGAAGAACTACCCTTCCAGAAGGGGAGGTATTGCCGAATGACTATCTATCTGTGTGATATAAGTCGAGTAGGATACCAGCTATTGTTTAATTGCTTGTCAAGTACTAAAGGCTGGCCACCTTCTGTACTAACTATGCGATATAACAAGTGTTCATGATCATAGTGATCTCTCAACGAATTCCTTTACTTCTATATGATTGATTAAACTTTGGGAAATAGAAACAGCTGAAAAAGGAGTAATAAAGTTGTGGTGGTATTCGGAATGGAAATACATTCGTGATACTAAGGTTGACGTGGTTATTAAAAGGTTATAGAACGCTAACGAGCAAAAGTATAACCAGTATAATATTAGGAACGGAAGGTAGTAGCGATTACGAGCTGGAAAAGAATGGGTATTGAGAAGCAAAAGCTCTAATGCTAAAAGCTATAATGAGAGTCTGTGCAATAGACTTGAAAGAAATTGGAATGATCACTTAACACAGATTGAGTTTTCTTATGATAATAGATCATATGTCAGTATTGAGATATCGCCTTATGAGATCCTTGAGGGAAGACAATGTCGATCTCCCTTATGTTAGGATGAAGTTGTAGAGCGCAAGATGCTCGGACCAGCAGTGGTCCAAAGGACCAAGGATATGATAGATCTAATCAGAGGACGTCTGGTAGTAGCCCAAGATGGACATGATAAGTATGTTGATTTGACACGAAAGGACAAAGAGTATGAAATAGGGGACCTAGTAATGTTATAGGTATCCCTTGGAAAGGATTGATGAGGTTCGTAAAGAAAGGAAAGCTAAGTCTACAATTTGTTCGACCCTTGGATATATTAAGACGTTTGGGAAGTTAGCATATGAGCTAGCCCTACCCCCGAACATGTAGCAAGTCATAACGTGTTCCATGCATTAATGTTAAGGAAGTGTAATTCGGATTCCAGACAAATAGGGGCATATGAGCGCATAGACATGCAACCCGACGTAACCTATATGGAGCAACCAGGAAGGATTATAGAGTAAAAAGGAACAAGTGCTTAGGAGAAGGGTTATCAAACTATTCAGAGTTTGATGGAAGAACCACAATGTGGGAAAATTTACTCGAGAGTTAGAAAGTGCAATACTAAGAGAGTATCCCTATTCATTTTTATCTGATTCCGGGACGGAATCCTTTTAAGGAGGGGAGACTGTAATAACCCCAATTTTTGAAAATTTTTGAAACCCTTATGAATAGTGATTTTGCAGATTATGCTGAATGAGAAAACTTTTCATGCTACACTACGTAGGGTTTCTTTTATGGATATTCTGAGATTTTATTAGTACTCTATATGGTATATAAGTGTATGTAAAGATCGTCAAAATCCAATTTCGAACACTTTGATTTTTCCCGGAAATCCACTAGATACGGAAAGAATTGAGTATAAAGTAACAGGATAAAAAGGATTTAAATTCAAGGATTTTAATAGAGGATCATAAAAAGGAATATAATGTATTGAGAAAGGTTAAGGGAACCTAAGTAATAAGATCCCGGGTATGATCCCTCAAATGATAAACGAAAGCGAAAGTTAAGCGAACCGTATAACAGATCAGCGGTCATTAGGCAAATAATTAGGAAGTTAATCAAAGAGATTAGAGAGGATGATGTCACCCAACCAATGAGAAGAGGACAAAGAGGGGAGGATGACATCACATGATGACATAAGCATGACATAAGGGAAGGAGATGTGGTTGAATTAAAACCACACAAAGTTCAAGGTTAATAAGCTAATTAACCAAAACAAATCAAAAGAAAATCAACCAACAAAAAAAAAACAAAGCAAACACAAAAAAATCATTTCATTTCTCTCCACCAAGAAGCTTGCTCTCGGCTTTTTACATTTTCAAAGAGAAGAATTTTCAAAATCCAAGTTCCAAGCTTCCTAAATTGGTAAGATAATTCTCTTGTACTCCTTATGCATAGATATGGCTATCCTATGAGTTTAATCCTCCAATTCATTCTCAATCTTCTCCAAGAAATCAATGAAGAAGACAATGAATAGTGATTTCAAGGTTTTTAACTTGACTTTTCTTGTTTTTCCTTTAAGATCCAAGCATCCCTAAGACTCCTCAAGGCTTCCTAAGGCTTCCTAGCTACTCACACCACTTCAAGGAAGGTATATCATCTCCAAACCCTAGCTTTACTTGGTATATTAGGATGATTTTGGTTGTTATGGTAATAGAGTAGCTTAATGATGGTTGGTTTAGAGTTGGGTTGGAATGGTGGTGAATGAAATATTGAAATCTTAACGTTTGGTTAAAGGATTTAGTATAGTTTAAATTCAAGTTTTAGAAACAAGTATAATTGTTAATAATGCGTTGATTGGGGCTGTTGTAATGTGATATGGATGGAATTTGATTGTATGAATGGATTGGGGTTGTTTGATGATTGAATCGGAATGGTATAAAATTTGGAAATCGCGTAAACATAGCCGTCGTAATGTCCGATTTACTTTAGACTGCTTTTGTACATAACATTAGGACCCGAGAACTCCCTGCTAGGTTTTGACCATTGCCATTTTTAGATAGTTCATGTTACGATCTTCGTTTTGATATGTGGTTCGTTTGATTCCGATGTACGGTTTAGGAGAAACGGCCGTTTTAAGTAACGACGTTTCGCGAACGAAACATTACCCCTCGCCTTACTTTGAAACATAGGTTAAAGACCTTAAAGGACTAATTGAAGTATGAAACATTTATGTAAGGTGTAATAGGCAGTTGGTAAGACACTTGCGAAAGAATCGCCTTAAAACTCGTAATGGTTAATTTATTAAAAATGGGGGAGCCGAGGGTACTCGAGCGACTTAAGTAAATCGTTAAGCGCGAAAGCGAACATTAGGACTCTAAATGGTTAAAGTCTAGTTTATTAAGCGACCGAGGTCTAATTCCGACTTATGTTGTTGTTCATAGGTTATCGGACCCACTCTAAGCTTAAGTCTATCTGGGAGCACTCAGGCAAGTTTTCTACCCGTATAACTGTTGTTGTGATGTATATGTGTATATGCATGATCTTGTGATAAATGCATATTTGTTATTAGCAAATTCTTGCGATATATTGTAGCATGTGATATGGTATATATGCATGCCTGTTTCATATTCTTGAAATATATATCTGTTGGTTCAGTTGATAATACCTATGCTAGAGAATAGCGGTAAATTGCATATACCCTTAGTATAGGGACCCAAAGGTGAAAACATTTTCTAAAACCGGGGGTCGAGGATCCCGAGTAGATTTTATATATATATATATTTATATATATATGGTTATAGTTTTCAAAACTATTAATCGAATAAGGTTTATTCGATAACTTTATTTATTTATTGAGTATTATTTCGAATATTCATTCGAGGGCTTATGACTCAGCTTATTTATTTATTGAGTATTATTTCGGATATTCATTCGAGGGCTTATGACTCAGCTTATTTATTTATTGAGTATTATTTCGAATATTCATTCGAGGGCTTATGACTCAGCTTATTTATTTATTGAGTATTATTTCGAATATTCAATCGAGGGCTTATGACTCAGCTTATTTTATTTATTGAATATTATTTGAATATTCATTTGAGGATCTATGACTCCGATTATTTGCTGAGATTTATTCTTTATTTTATTAAAGAATAAGGTGTCGATAATCAAACTTATCTTAGGTTATTTAATACTCATTTCAAGTATAAGTTGTACAACTTCTACTTCAATTATTTTTATAAAGATTATTCTTTATGGGAATATTATTTAAATAATAATATTCAGATATTTTCTAATATATTGGGACTGATTTATTTTACTAAATCAGCATCACTCCGAACATTCTTAAAAATGTTTCGCGAGCCTTCAAAATGATTTTTAAAAGTTAGAGCGGATCCCAAAACTCATTTTTATATTTAAGATCCTCCTTTCGAAGGGGATTTAAATACTCGCTCAAAACCTGAGGGATCCGGCTCTGTGGTGTGTTTTATATTCGCAACAAGGTTGCTGTGTTGATAAAAGAGTTTTTGATTGCTTACCCAATACTCGGGAAGTAAAATTCTTGGAACAAGTTAATCCATTAACAGGCATCTCCTGGGAAATATCGGTGAGTTTTCCTTTCCAACTAGATACGACTTCTTAGTGGAGCCGTATCAACAAGTTTCTACTTGGGGAAAGTGGGGACGAGCTTTACGTTTCAGAGTCATGGATTTCATCTGAACTAGGAGTGGCGTAAGTGGTCGAGTAGCGCCGGCCCAGCCTTATTATATTGGCCCATAATGGCCTGGAAGTTCCGCTAAGACGGTCCATTCCTTAGGAGTCCAGTGTTCGGTTAACAAGTAAATCTGACAGGTTCTCCTCTATATGTAGAAAATGGTGGGGTTGTACTACTACGACTGATCATCGTAAGTGGTCTTCCTGGCGCGGCAAACTCCCGTAATGAGTTCATCATCCAATTGGATATTTCTGCAACACTACCCAGAGCACTTCGATAGAAAGGCTACGGTTGGGCGATTGTTGAGTGTTGGCAGGGTCAAGTTTTCAAAATGATGTTGCATCAAATGAAGTATCTCATAACTTCATTTTATTTTGATGATATTTTAAAGATTGAATCTATTCAAGTATTATCTTGTAGTCTCATCTATGTGATGAACTTTTGAACTAATTATAACTTGAACGGTGGTAGTTCAAGTAGTATTTGGAAAAGATATAAGTATATTGGAGTATCTTGTAACTTCATCTTTTAAACTTATATCTAGTAAATGATTATCTTATGCATGTCAAAGATTTTCAGAAAAACGTTGAGACAAGGTTAGATATATGAGATCACCTTGCAACGATAGTTTTATACAGTTATAAACTGGAGCTCTGTGTATATTATGCATGGAAGAGGACTTCCAAGATTTTGAAAAGTATATATGTATATATACTGAATATTTTGCGACTTCATCGCACTAAGATATCAAACTTGGTTCATTTCTTTTGACCAAGACTTTCATGAGTACTATGAGAAGGCTCATATACTGTAAATCATTATACATATTATTTTGGTGGGCTTGCTGCTCACCCTTGCTTTCTTCATTCATCACACAACAACAGATAGAAAAGATGAACAGGACCAAGCTCCCAATTCGCGAGCGGATAGGAAACGTTCCGCAGTTTCCTATAGGCGTTAATGTCGCTGTAGCTGAGGTAGGAACTACCAATAGGCTAGGCTTCAACTTTTGATGTACCAGATTTATGTATATTTATGAATTGTAATAATGGCAAAGAAATGTAAATTTATTCGGAAACCCTTTTAAGGTGTATTGGCATATAATTGTGGAATAAAACGACTTGTGATTATTTTTGGATATTCATCTCTGAGACTATAACTTGTGGTGTGTGTGTTTATTGTGGGGTCACAGTACAGAGTAGTTGATTATTTATTAAGATTGTGTGTTATTAAGGGAAATGGAACTCGTGACAACCCGGATCCCCGACCCCGGATTTGGGGGTGTTACATGAGGTTTATCAGCACTTAATACATTCAGCAGTTTACTAGTATCAGAACTTAACAGATGAGTAGCATTATTCTAATTTGTGACTTAGTAATAAGATAAACAATGTAAACTCAACTAAGCTCAATTATCAGAATTTGCTTGTGTCATAAGATTTCCACAGAAATAATTACTTCTTACATGGGATCATTTGTTTATTGAAGACTACTAGGTCAGTATCTAGCACAGTTATCCTCATAGGATTGAATAGTTACTTAAACAGACATATCACTTATCAGAGTTTAGAAATATATATCAGACAACAATCAGTACTTAAACGCATATTTCAATTAATCACAGAATTCACAAAGAGATTACATTCTGTAAATACTGATCATAAAGTCTGATGCATCAGAACAAAACTAGGCAGATTTAGAAAAAGAACCTGAAACCATTCCAAGTTCATTTACCAATCTTGTAAAAGTGGCTTCACACAGTGGTTTTGTGAAGATATCTGCTAGTTGTTGATCTGTTGGAACAAAGTGCAATTCCACTGTACCTTCATCCACATGTTCCCTTATGAAGTGGTACCTGATGCTGATGTGCTTTGTCATAGAGTGTTGAATTGGATAACCTGTCATAGCAATAGCACTTTGATTATCACAGTAAATAGGGATTTTGAAATATGTTAACCCATAATCCAGTAACTGATTCTTCATCCAAAGAATCTGTGCACAACAGCTTCCTGCAGCAATATACTCTGCTTCTGCAGTTGATGTGGAAATTGACTTTTGTTTCTTGCTGAACCAAGAAACCAATCTGCCTCCAAGGAATTGGCAGCTTCCACTTGTGCTTTTCTTGTCAATTTTGCAACCTGCAAAATCTGCATCTGAGTAACCTATTAGTTTAAATCTGATTCTCTAGGATACCACAATCCCAGATCAGCTGTTCCTTTAAGATACTTAAAAATTCTTTTCACAGCTGTTAAGTGAGGTTCTCTTGGATCTTCTTGAAATCTTGCACAAAGACAGGTAGCATACATGATATCAGGTCTACTAGCAGTTAGATAGAGTAGAGAGCCAATCATACCTCTGTAATCAGTAATATCTACTGATTTACCAGTATCCTTATCCAGTTTTGTTACAGTGGCCATGGGAGTGGATGCACTTGAACAATCTTGCATTCCAAATTTCTTGAGCAAGTTTCTGGTGTACTTAGTTTGACAAATAAAAGTGCCTTCTTCATTCTGCTTGACTTGAAGGCCCAGAAAATAGCTAAGTTCCCCCATCATACTCATCTGATATCTTGACTGCATCAGTTTGGCAAACTTCTTGCAAAGTCTGTCATTTGTAGACCCAAAAATGATATCATCAACATAAATCTGGACCAGAAGTAAGTCCTTTCCATGGTTGAGGTAGAACAATGTTTTGTCTATTGTTCCTCTGTTGAATCCACTTTCCAGAAGAAACTGAGCTAAAGTCTCATACCAGGCTCTAGGAGCTTGCTTAAGTCCATAAAGTGCTTTATCAAGCCTGTAGACATAATCTGGATGTTTGGAATCTACAAAGCCTGGAGGTTGTTCAACATATACTTCCTCCTCCAATTCTCCATTGAGAAAAATACTTTTCACATCCATTTGAAAGACAGTAAACTTTTTGTGAGCAACATAAGCCAAAAATATCCTTATGGCTTCTAACCTAGCAACTGGTGCAAATGTTTCATCATAATCAATTCCCTCCTGTTGAGAATATCCTTTTGCAACCAGCCTTGCCTTATTCCTTGTAATTATGCCATCACTGTCAGTTTTGTTTCTGAATACCCGCTTTGTACCAACAACAGATCTATTCTTTGGTCTTGGCACTAGGGTCCAGACTTTGTTTCTTTCAAATTCATTTAACTCTTCCTGCATTGCTTGCACCTAATCAGCATCTTGAAGAGCTTCTTCCACTTTCTTTGGCTCAGTCTGAGAGAGAAAAGAATTGTAAAGACATTCATTTGAAGTACCTGTTCTAGTTCTGACACCTGCATCAGGACTTCCAATTATCAAATTAGGTGTATGTGATTTTGTCCACTTCCTTGCAGATGAAAGGTTTTCTCTAGAACTGGATGCTCCCCCATGATCCATGTTGTCTTCATTTTCATTTTCTGATGCTCCCCCTGAAACTATGCTCTCTGAGTTGGATTCTTCAGAATTTAGATTTTCAGCACTATCAGAACTTGGCTTATCAGAACTTGACGAATCAGAACTTGAAGAGCCAGATGTGGGTTTTGATGTTTCTTGAGATGTGGTAAGATCTTGAGTATGCTCCCCCTGCATAGGTGCATCTTCCTTTGACGTAGTCACCACAGTTTCAATAACATCAGAATTTAATCCATCAGAGTTTACAGTATCAGGACTTAGACTGTCAGGATTTTCAGTATCAGAATTTGAGTCTTCATTTTCAAATCTCAGCTGATCATGGTCAATGAAATCTTCAAGACCAGTAATCTTCTTGTCATCAAAAGAGACATTGATAGATTCCATGACCACTTTTGTTCTCAAATTATAGACTCTGAAGGCTTTTGTGGAAAGTGAATATCCAACAAAGATTCCTTCATCAGCTTTTAGATCAAACTTGGATAGTTGTTCAGGATGAGTCTTGAGAACAAAATACTTGCATCCAAATACATGAAAGTACTTCAGATTTGGCTTCTTTTTCTTCACCATCTCATATGGTGTTTTTCCATGCTTGTTAATGAGTGTTGCATTTTGAGTAAAACAAGCAGTCTGCACAGCTTCAGCCCAGAAATAGGTTGGAAGCTTTGCTTCTTCAAGCATTGTACGTGCAACTTCAATGAGAGTTCTATTCTTCCTTTCAACAACTCCATTTTGCTGTGGAGTTCCAGGAGCAGAAAATTCCTGCTTTATTCCATGGTTTTTGCAGAACTCTTCCATTATCAAATTCTTGAACTCAGTGCCATTATCACTCCTTAAGATTTTCACAGAATCTTTGACCAATTTATCCAGATGTTTGACATGATCAATCAAGATAGATGCAGTTTCACTTTTTGTGTGCAAGAAATACACCCATGTGTATCTGGTGAACTCATCCACTATGACCAATACATATTTCTTCTTTGCAATAGACATGACATTCACTGGACCAAATAGATCAACATGTAGTAGATGATAAGGCTCAAGAATTGATGATTCAGTTTTGCTCTTAAATGAAGATTTTCTTTGTTTGGCTTTCTGACAAGAATCACAAAGGCCATCAGGAGCAAATACTGACTTTGGCAGTCCTCTCACAAGATCTTTCTTGACCAGTTCATTTATATTGTTGAAATTTAAATGAGAGAGTTTCTTGTGCCAATTCCAGCTTTCTTCAATTGATGTTCTACTCATCAGACAAATTGCAGAACCATTAGTACTTGTTGAAAGCTTAGCTTCATAAATGTTACCACGCCTGTATCCTTTCAGAACAACTTTGCCTTTAGAATTACTCATAATTTCACAGTGTTCTTCAAAGAAATTAACATGATAACCTCTGTCACAGATCTGACTTATACTCAGCAGATTGTGTTTAAGTCCTGAGACCAGAGCTACTTCTTTAATTATGACATTCCCAAGATTGATATTGCCATATCCCAATGTTTTTCCAATGTTGCCATCTCTATAAGAAACACTTGGGCCAGCTTTCTCCACAAAGTCTGATAGTAGGGCCTTATTTCCAGTCATATGTCCTGAACATCCACTGTCCAGAACTAGAATATTTTTCCTGTTGCCCTGCAATCACAAAGACCACTAATTATTAGTTTTAAGGACCCAGACTTGCTTGGATCATTTGGTCTTATTAAGTTTGTTAACATTTGCAGCGGATTTAGCATCAGAGTTTATGTTAACATTTTTCTTATCAGAACTTACACTATCAGACTTTGAATCAGAGTTTACACTAGAAGGAACAATGGAAACTTTCTTCAAAGAAGGTTTTATTTGATAATAATCATAGTACAAACTATGATATTCCTTACAAGTATAAATGGAATGCCATAAACTACTACAATGAAAACAAGGATTTTGTGGTTTGTATCTAACAGACTGACTCTTAACTCCTGATTTTGAAGGTAAGGAGTTAATATTCTTATTCTTCCTGTAAAAAGAAGCCAGATGGTTAGAACTTCCACAGTTATGACATGTTTTCCTAGGAGCATCAAGAACAGGTTTATAATCATTGCTTTTATTCATACCTTCCTTTCCATTCCTATTTTTCCTAGGTGATTTTACCTTGTTTGCATTCTTAACATCTTTCAGCTTATGCTTAAGCTGCTTCTTTGTCATTAAGCCTATGTTTACTTCAGCTGTCTTTTCCTGTTTTAGTTTGTCAGAAGTTAATTCCTCTTTAACTTCTGATTTCTCATTTTCAGACTTTACAGTTACAAACTTAACAGGTTTTAACTTTGGCTTTTGCTTAACAACATGCTTAATTTCTTCAGTTCCTTTATCATTCTTATCCTCTCCATAACCTAAGCCCTCTTTCCAGTTTCCACTACTTAGCAAATTTTGAGTTGTTTTGCCAGAGTTAGTCCAAGTCCTGATAATCTCTCTTTCCTTTTCTAACTCAGTTTTTAGAGATTCATTCATTTTTAGCACTTCATCCCTAACATAAAAAGCATCATCTCTATCCTTCTGAGTTTGATGGAACATGACTAACTCTTTTTCTAAGAAATTATTTCTTTTCTTAAAAGCAAGATTTTCAGAAGTTAATCTTTCACATGTTAAAGTTTGATCTCTGTAACTAAGAAACATGGTTTTAAGATATCTTCTCAACTCATTAATATCATCAGTATGAAAAGCATAAGTAGTCTGAGGTACCTTTGTTTTAGCAGCTTCAGAACTGCTCTCAGCGCTTTCTTTATCAGCATTTGCCATCAATGCATAGTTCTCCTCACTTTCAGAGTCTGAGGTGTCTGTCCAGCTTTTCTGCTTTGTGACAAGAGCCTTGCCTTTGTCACCCTTTACCTTCTTGCAATCAGGAGATATGTGGCCTTTCTCACCACAGTTATAGCATTTAACATTGGTATAATCTCCTCTGTCCGACTTTCCTCCTCTGCCTTCAGATCTTCTGAATTTCTTCTTATCAGAACTTATGCCTTTCCTGGAAAACTTCTTTCCCTTCCTGAACTTCCTGTATGCAATCTTTGTGATTCCTTTCACCATAAGAGCACACAGCTTCATCATCTCCTCATCAGCATCAGTCTCAGGCAAGCTTTCAGAATCTGAGTCATCATCACTTTCAGAACTTGATGACTCAGTATCAGACTTTATGAAAAGAGCTTTACCCTTGTCTTTCCTTGAGGAAGTTGCTTTGGGGGATTCTTCTTCAGCCTTAAGAGCAACTGTCCTTGACTTTCCTCCTTTCCTCTTGCTTCTTTGTTCCATCTCAAGTTCATGAGTCTTGAGCATTCCATAGATTTCATCAAGAGTTGTTTCATCAAGATTGTAGTTGTCTCTTATTGTCGTTGCCTTCAAATCCCAGCATTCAGGAAGAGCTAACAGGAATTTAAGGTTTGAATCTTCAAGATCATACTCTTTATCAACCAATGACAAATCATTCAAAAGTTTGACAAATCTATCATATAAATCATTCAATGACTCATTAGTCTTTGAGTCAAAATGTTCATACTCTTGAGTGAGTAATGTCTTCCTGTTCTTCTTAATTGTGTCAGTTCCCTGACACCTTGTTTCCAGAGCATCCCATATCTCCTTAGCAGTCTTGCAGTTAATTACCCTTTTTGACATTACATTATCAATGGCACTATGCAGTAAGTGTCGTACCTTAGCATCCTTAGCAATTGATGTTATATCTTCAGCAGTATAATCACTCTTCTCCTTTGGTACGGTCTTTGCTGCTTCACCTGCAACTGTAACTGCGAGCTTGGTTGGTTTGTGAGGCCCTTCCTTGATTCTATCAAGGTATTCTGGATCTGTTGCTTCCAGGAACATGGTCATCCTTACCTTCCATATGGGATATTCAGATGATCTCAGTATGGGAACTCTGATAGTCTCATACCGACTTTGAATTTGTGTCTTTGGAGGTTCTTCAGTTTTTGTAGGCTTAGTTGGAGTTTTTGTGTCAGACATGATTGTGTTTGGATCTTTAACTGTATGTGTGTTAACAGATTGGCTCTGATACCACTTGTTAGGTCACACACACTGTAGAGGGGGTGAATACAGTGTATAATACAATCAAATCAAACTTTAATATCTTAAGTAACAGAAAACAAACTTTATTGAAACAATAAACTCTGTTACAGTATGGAACTGTTACCTCTCAGTGATGAACAAATATCACGAGAGCTGCTAGGGTTACAATGAATAATCTTCTTGAATATAATAACACTTATAGTGTAAACCCTATGTCTGTGTTTATATACTACACAGTTACAAGATAATCGCTAATTGATATGGAATATAATTCTGCTTCCTAAAATATATCAATCAGATATCTTTTCTTCCAAGTATTCCATTCTTCACGGAACTCCTTCTTCATGCATATCTCTTCTTATGTTTATCTCGATCTTCTTTCCTTTAATCAGCTACTGTCCTTATCCGAACGTCCTTCATCACTTAAGTTCTGATATCTAACTTCTGATGATTATCTCCTGATAATATAAGTACTGATATCCTTAAGTCCTGACTTCCAGTATAAGTACTGATTAATGGTTAAGTACTGATTTGTCCTGTTAAGTAAGATCTGAAATCTAAACATAAATCATATTAGCCATGACATTATCAAATATATCTAACAGTATGTTAAGCAATCTCATATCAAGAATTAGTATGTGGTAGATATGTATTTATGGAGTAGTATCGTATAGGTGTGGTTTGTATTCAAGAATTCAACAATCAATGGTTCACAAGAAATTAGGCTTGCAACTCAAGATCAATAAGAATCAGGGTTTAGGGTTAAGTACTTTAAAGTACTTGCAATATAGAATAAAAATTGTTTAGAATAATTGCAACATAATGAAGAGAGTTCAAAATATTTGTAATATAATCAAGAAGAATAGGAACACTTGCATTATCAATCCATTTTAACTTTACTAATACTTGTCATTTGGTTCCCACTCGTCCATCACTTATTTTCCCTTTCTACGTCTCGCTTCCTCTGTTAAACATCACATTTACTTATCAATACTCATTCTCGTCTCGTTCTATTTGTTACAAGCTTCTAACTACCCTTCGTTCACCCAAATCCGACTTACAGATTGAAAGTTATAAATAAAACAGTCAAACAATGCATGTACAATCATATTATGCATCAATCGGATCACATATAACACGTAGCACGTAAGATATTCAATTAAAATAATTATTCAAAGAAGATTCGGGGATAAAATGAGTTTCCAGGTATTTTATATAAATTTTTGAATATTTTTCGGAATTAAAACGGGTCTCTGAATCATTTTATAATAAAATAATAGGGTTCGAACACCCGAATCTGACTTTAAAATAATTTTATACTACCTCTGTCCCCCTCAATTCTTTACATTGTTTTTCACATGCTTGACACGTATTTTAAGGCAACTATAAATTATAATTCCGTAATTCATTTTTAAAATTTTCTTTTTTTGTATAAAAATTTGAATATTATACTTTAATTTAGAAGAAAAAAATTTAAAAAAAAATATGTATCTACATTTAATAAGAGTATT
Source organism: Apium graveolens (assembly GCF_009905375.1). NCBI lineage: Eukaryota > Viridiplantae > Streptophyta > Magnoliopsida > Apiales > Apiaceae > Apium > Apium graveolens. The sequence continues at coordinate 99,306,866 of NC_133657.1, read as the reverse complement.
AAATGGTGTGTCGGGCCTCCGTCCCCCAATGCAAAGAATTGAGGGGGACGGAGGGAGTAATAATTATCGAGCCTTGAGAATAATTTTAAATAATATTTTGAAGCTCGAAACTATTTTTCGGAATTTTTAAATCAAAAATAAATAATTAAATCCAATTATTAAATTAATTAAAATTAATCAATAATTAATTAAATTTATTAATCAATTAATATTAACTTAATCGATTAATTAAAATAATTAAAAATTAATTAAAATTAATTAATAAAATAAATCAGATTTATTTTGGAATAAAAAATAATTAAAACAATTTTCGGAATTTAAAATAATTATTTAACAATTTTTTGATTTTTAAAAAAATATCATTTTTAAAATATAGTAAACAACAATCCATTTTTTGTTAAATTTTACAACTCCAGTGACTAAAGTGTAAAAACAGGTGTAAAAATTTTGATTTAGGAAATTTGGATTGAAACCGGGTTAATTCCCGGGTCGAAATCGACCTGACCAGGTCAATCAAGAACAGAACGGCCGGTTCCAGAATCCTGCGAACAGGACTTTTCCGGCGAAGTCAATTAGCAGCAAAATAGGAACCATTTGATCAGGGTTTTGCTGTGCAACTACTCTACAGTCTGCCAGTAACACAGATATGCCAGTATTTAACAGGAATAAGTCCCCCGATCGTGTTTTCCGGTGAAACCTCCATGAACGCCGACGAAAGCTTCTCCGATGATACGTTCCCGGCATCCAACAGTGCATAAAATTACATGGATTAACTCGTTTTGATACGATTTGTCGATTAGTGTAACTCAAACATACCCAGAATCAACAGATTTAAAAGTCCCAAATTTCGATTAAAATTATTCAAGAACATAAACCCTAATTTTAAAATCCGAGAATCAAACATCAATTTCTATATGTTATTGAACTCCAAATTTGAAGTATAATATACCATAATGACTAGAAAAAGATTATCTACACGATGGAATCATCAATTCATATCAACAATATCAAGAACAAAAATTCATATGTAAATCCTTAATTAATTCGAATTAAAATAAATAAATAAATAAAAAGAAGAAGACCTTGATTTCTGCATTTGAATAGATGGTGGGGATGGATAGAGTTTTTGGAGAGCTTCGATTTGATATATAGCACGCTTAAATTGGAGTTCGATAATGCCTTCGTTCGTGCGTTTGATTCTCAAGAACGCAACGTTTTTAAGGTTTATCTCTGTAAATTTATAGTTTTAACTGATTGATAATGATTATACGACTAAAATGAAATAACAAAAGGGCGTTTATATATATAGAATATTGGATCGTTTTGGATCGATAAATTAGTTACTTAGCTGCTAAGTAACTGCAATAATGATCTGATTTGATACCCGTATTGGATAATTATCCAAACCGGACTTCTTATAAAACACTTTATACAAAAATAATGTAATAATATCCCTTATTTTCAGAATAAGGGTTTTGTTGCTTTATCGAAATGATTATCGTATCGAAAATTTTGTGCAACCCTAATTATAATAGAACTTTGCTCAATGCTTATGAACTCATGCTATTAATATATCCTTTAGAAATTGTATTCTATTTTAAAATGTTACGCTATGTTCATATGTTAAACCTAGAGTTGATTGTCTTTCTTTGTTATTCATCAAACATATTGTATAATCATTGGGTTAATATTTGGTAGGACTGTTTGCAGTGCAGTATGGTGCGAATTGGACTAAAATCTTAAATCAAACCACGTGTATGGTTTGATCAAATTCTCAAACAGCAACCGCAATGCATAAATTTTAAATCGTGCAAATCATACCACGAAAATGTGGTGTGGTGTGGTGCGGTTTAAGTGGTTTAAACTATTTGAAAAATAATAAATGAATATCTGATAAAAATTTAATTTATATATAAATTTATAATTCAATACATTCATATTTATAATAAATTTTGTTAAACTATTGTACTAATTATAACATTAACAAACAAGAAAAATAGAATGAATCATTAAAAATGTTAAATCACAAGCTTGAGATTTATAGTAACTTAATACTTTTATATGTAATCATGTATGTAAAAATCATAATAATATATTCATTCATAAAATAATAGTTATTATTTTAAAAGTGCTTGTACAAAACAACCATCAACTCATATATTTTGATCATTGCATAAAAATATCTTAATAACAATATAATATATAAAATATAATATTAATAAATTTATATTATATAACTAATAAAAATATAATTTTATGAAATTACGGTGCGGTTTGAACCACACTGTAAGAACTCAAACCACAACCCACACTGCATCGCAGGTTCTGTGAAAAATTCAAACCGCAATCTTACCACGAGAATTAAAAACTGCATTTTGCGGTGTGTTATGGTGTGGTTTGGGCAGTTTATGCGATGTGGGCAGTTTGATGAATACCCCTATTATTGATAAGCTAGAAGCAATTGTATATTTATATTTATTACTAGACATGCTTGAGATGTGCCGAGATATGATCAATTCATGAAAGATAAGGATGTAATTTAAAGCAGGTCAGTCATTTTATTAAACTGGTAATTTCATTTCACTAGACCAAATTCGGCCTCAACCATTAACATAATATCAACATGAACATTATTTTTTAAAAAGACACAGTCAACATTTAACAGTGACGCTCTAGCAATAAAATTGAGCAACACGGTTAGCAGATCGTTTGACAAAATGAAGAGGTGAAAATGAAGAGATACACCTCTAACGGAGTCCAAGAGCTGCTTGCAATCTTCAACAACTCCTCCAAAAGCCGAGTTTACAACAATTTTGCTTCTAATTGCTTGGACCAAAATCAAGAAATCAGTCTCAACCTGTTGCATACTTACATGGTCCTTTTTAATCCATAACAACACTCTCTTTATAACAATAGCTTCAGAAACTTCCGTAAAAACTATTTCCTCCATAAGCCCCGAAATACTAACAATAAAATAACTCATGTGGTCCCTAACAATTTCACCAAAATCATACTTGTTATCTTTTTCAAAAATAGCAACATCAGTATTTAGTTTGAAGCTACTAGTATCTCGTTTCATCGAAACCTCAGTCCCTTCCGTCCTCTTCCATGAATATGTAAATGAATACTGAGTTTTACTCTGCTTTACTCAACTGTTCAGACATAAAATATGCACTATTCACCACCTATTATATTTAATTCTTTTGTTCTTTTAAAGAAGCTGATTGCGCATATCCTATAATATTCAATTCCTCAAGACCATACTGAAATAAAATGAGGAGTGAGAAAACCCCACTCCTCAGCACGGTACTTCAAACCCACCGATTTAGCAAGTACGTGAGCTATACGATTAGCTGATCACCTAACAAACTTAACAGAATATGTTGTGAAGACTCCTAAAATGTGTTAAACAATTCCCAACTATACTACCAAAAATTGACTAATCTGGAGTACAATTATGGATGGACTGAAATAAAACTTGATATTCAATTATAACCTTAATATTCGAAAGGTTAATTAGAATTGATCTGGATAAGAACCTCTTCATAAGTAAGAGATTCAACAACGGTCGGATCTTAAAGACTTTGAATAAAACCATTTTCGCAAAAACAAAATCAACATATTCATTTTGAAGAATAAATCCAAAGCCAATTAGTCATGTGGTGGGAAAGAAATGTATCAAAATTAACAATCTGAATACTTGTAGTAGGTCTGCTTCATTTCTTATTACGATTAGATGTACAGGTAGAAATATGGTTGAAAATCACCTGATGACTAGATCTCTAGTCAGCTAGAAATAATATAAATGTCCATATAGTTCGGGACACAAAAGCTTGTTTATTCCTCCAAATAACATTGTTACGAGTCTGCCAAATAGATCATAGAATAGTTAAAAAATTACCATAAGTTTTTAGCGATTGAGACTAAGGAATTTTATTGGAGCTTATAACTCCATTAAACGAAGCACGCCAAACTTGTTTGGAAAAAGTATAATTTACCAAAATATGGAATAAATCTTCAGATCACCATTACACAAAAAATAAAAAATTTGCACCTTGATACATTTAAGTTATGTTTGATAATGTTGGAAAACAACCTATGCAGCAACGTAATAAAAAATTACGCACCTTTGGAGGAATGAACAAGTTCCATAATAGATTTTAAGAGCCAAATTGTTGTTGCTACAAAGAAGGCACGTCATTTTTTCACCGAATCAATTTTTTTCTCAAAAATCCAACTCTTTCTTCAATAAGTGAGATGATGGAATTTAAAGAATAAGATTTGCACCGCGGGAATCAAATAGACCTCTGATTAAAACTTCATTCTAATTTTAAGCATCAGCAGTCATGAGAGAATTAATAATATATTAAGATATAGAGGGAATGACAGCAGACACTACGAAATTATTATTTTATTTTGAAGCCATGTACACATCTAAATTGGATATGACTCACCTGAACCAATACGTTGATGCAACCATGTACGTAGCAGATCCTTTTTAGGCAAGATACTTCACCAGATATGACTATGGTTTGAACGAAGATTAACATCCAAAAATGTGCTTGAGTGAAAATACCTTGTATTATAAAGATGAGCTACTAAAGACTGAGGAGAAGTTAAAATATGTCATTCATGCTTACATAATAAGGCTAGATTAAATTCACGAAGCTTCTTGAAGTTTAAACCTCTCTTCAACTTTGGAATATATATCATTTTCCAATTCATTCATCTTAACCTTTTTCTAGTACTTGAACCATCACCCCATCAGAAATCATTTATTAAACACTCCAAATATTCACAAGGCTAATAGGCATAAGAAACAAACTTATAGAATACATTGGTGTTGCTTGAGCGACCACTTTTGATATTATTTCTTTAAAACCAATGTAGTGGAATTCAGATCATATGAAAGTATACATTCATTATTTAAATATTTTAAACAAAATTTTGTAACATCTTCTTCAATAATTTCTCAGAACTTTTGATAAAACCTGATTCATTTTGTCAGGGCCGGAAGATGAGTCTCCAAACATGAAAAAATAGCTTTCTTTATTTATTCAGGAACAAAAGGAAATACCAATATTTCGTTATGTTTATCAGAGACTTTACTTTGATCTTCAAAAAAAATAGACTCGACATTACATCCCCTGGATGAAAATAGATCTATGAAATATTTTGGGATAGGAGAATGCAAACCAGAATTCCTGTCATCCAATTTCCATAACCATCATGAAACTTTTCAATAGTATTATTCTTCTTTTGACTTGAAGCGTACTTGTGAAAAATTTGGTATTGGAATTACCATGACGAAGCCAATGTTGAAGAATATTTTGTAGAGTATCGTCGGAAGTGAAGAAATGTTATTAATATCAATTTCATATTTTTTTCCTTAATTAAAATTATGTTGAAATAAATTGATGAGGCATTTGTTTTGTCTACTAAATTAACATAATAAAAAAATATAACTTTATAACAAATGTAAAGAAATATTTAAAAAAATAAGGGTTATTTAATTAGCTACTATGAATTTTTAATTCGTATCTCTTCTTTTTCTAGACATAATTCTCTTAATATTTATAAAATTCTCCCATGTATTAAATATAATGCCTACAAACATGCTTTAAATGCTACTCCCTTGGTCAATAAAATTATAACTATAGATTATTATGTACCAAGAATTCTCTAACTCTTATTTTTCAAGGTTATAAGAAATAGTATGCCTATCAATCTTATCTTTCCTTTTGCCAGCTCACAAATCAGCTTCTCACTCAAAATTGTATCATTCCCTACCCTTACTTCTAATAGTGTCTTTACAATTAGATGTTCATATGATTATGAATGGTATCTCACTCAAATTAGCAAATAAAAAATTATCAAAATTTAATGCAGATGAAATATCTATCATAAATTGATAGCTCCGTTAATGAGATAATTAAACTATGAACTGATGATTATTGTTAAGTACATTCATTGACGAAAAGACACTAGTTAATCAAATAGGGATATCCAATTAAAACGTCAAAATTTAGATATAGTTACATAAAATTAAAATATAAATGAACATATTTTATGAGTATGAAAGTTATTGTAAACCGCTTTTCCAAAAAATAATATGTGATAAACGATATCAGTTTACGTTCTTGGCTAACTCTTGGGACGCATGTTAGCCAACCCATTGAACCCTGATACCTCTTATGATTTTGATGATCACATTGTTAGCAAGCTTATAGATTGTGTTGTTATTATATGAGCAAGCTGATTATAATGTATCTATGAGTGTTACTAACATTGTTTTTGCAGAAGTCAAATATTATAATAGTCTTCATATATCGACAAGATAAAATTGTTTTTAACAGGTTTGTTAGTTAGTTGTTAGTTACTGCTTGGTATTTATTTGGATAACCATATTTTGCGGATTTAAAGGAAAAGAGATACTGATGGTTTTTGTAAGGACTCTCATACATATTTGACGTGTTTAATCTATTAGAGCCCATATGATATTCAAATCCTTTATTCAAAAACCATTTTCCATTTTCTAGGAAATTTTTTATTTTTAAACGTTTTATTCTAAACAACATTCCTATCTTTTGGTATCTGAATTAAAACTAAAGATAGATATATTCAAACTCTTTTCTTATCTATCTTATCTTTAGTTTTAAATATATTTAAGATTATTTTAACATTTAAATAATAACGACCAAACCATGAGACTTGGTCAAGAACGAAAAAGTTGTTGTTTTATTTTAAAAGTTAACTTAGTCCATAAATATAATCGAGCATACTTGTTTTTAAGGTTGATCCACGAAGTATGAAGAAATACAACTTACATTCATTATATATTCTTATTCTGAGCTCTAATTTATTCACGTATATCTATACTCATGGAGTTCATAGTTTCGGTTGTATTTTTCATTTAAAATTATATTATTCAAGGTGTAAACATTTGTTACTGAGTATTTGGGCTTGGATAATAAGGGTTCAGGTAGTTAGATTGCTAGAGAAGGCTATACAGGTTTTGTATAGGGCTAAGAGGGCAAATCACTCAAGGGAACATGTATTATCAACAAGGTGCTATCAGGAACAAGGGATAAAGGGAGATATATCTAACAGTTTGATAAATATTCAGTAACATTCTAAAATCAGTATTAGTTAACTATAACACATATCCATCCCCCTCTAGGTGTAGAATTTCACTTGGTATCAGAGCTTTGGTATACTAACATTTCTGTAACAGGAAAAGTATCGATCAAATGGCTGACTTATTTCTTGGATAGGCTAATTTGAGGACTCAAATTCTCACTTGAGCTGACAACTACAACTGGTGGAAAGGCCAAATGGAAACCCACTTGTCGAGAGATCCATTTTTTTAAAGGTTGTTCAGAAAGGACCTTATGAGTTCAAAGATGATAAAAACAAAGTCCAAGATGTTGATGCACTCACTCTCACCGAGTTGTTAAAGATTGGTTACAATGAGAAAGCAAGGAACATGCTTATTATGAGTCTTAATCATTCTGAATATGCCAAAGTTTCTTCTCTCAAGGCTACAAAAAAAAAATTGGGATGCTCTTCAAACATATCATGAAGGATCCAAGGCATTGAGAAAGGTGAAATTAGTGCTCTAGTGAATGATTTTGAAAACTTCAAGCTTGAAGATGGTAAAACTATCAAGAAGGCTCAAGCAAGGTTCCAGAATACAATCAATTATCTACAGAGATCGGGAAAGAAGATTCCACAAGAGAAGATCAACATGAAAGTACTTAGCTCGGTTTCATTTATATAGCAAGCCAATACTATAGCTTTAAAATCTGCTTTAAAAGTTGATACAATGGATCATCTTACTATCTTTGCTGAGCTGGAACAATTTGAGACAAGAATTGAAGCTATAAAATCTGAACGTGTTAAGTTACCAACCAATAAAATGAAGAATCTAGCTTTACATTCTTCTGTTAGTAAGCTGGAATCAGATCAGTCATGTCCAGGAAAATCAAGAAGCTGATTGAAAAGAAAGATAGAATGAAGAGAGGCAAAGAAAAAGCTTTTGGTGCAAAGAAAGATTTAAAGCAAAACACATGTTATGAATGTGGCAGGAAAGGGAACTTCAAAAGAGATTGTTACAAGCTGAAATATAAGTCAAAGCAGCCTAAGCAACAAGCTAATTTCAGAGACAAAAGGAAATATAAGGAACTTCTAACTTGGAGTGATGATGAAGATTCATATTCTGACGAGTCAAGTGAAGAGATGGTTAACTTAGCTCTTGTTGGACTTGAAATATTATGCGAAATTGATTACAATGGATCGGACTCAAGTAGTGAGGTAAATTAGCTCGGTTCTAATTATTTATCTAGTCATTAATACGGCTTTGGAATCTGTTGTAAATGTTGATACAATGGATCATCTTACTCTCTTTGTTGAGCTGGAACAATATGAAACAAGAATTAAAGTTAGAAACTCTGAACGTGTCAAGTTTCTAACTGAGATAATGAAGAATCTAACCATACACACTTCTGTTAGCAAGATGGAATTAGACGAGGAATTAGAATCAGATGAAGAAATGGCTCTTATATCCAGAAAAATCAAGAAGCTAATTGAAAAGAAGAATAAAATAAAGAGAGACAAAGGAAAGGCTTTTGGTGCAAAGAAAGATTCAAAGGCAAACACATGTTATGAATGTCGCACGAAAGGACACTTTAAAAGAGATTGTTACAAGCTGAAAAATAAGTCAAAGCAGCCTAAGCAACAAGCTAATTTTAGAGACAAAATGAAATCTAAGGCACTTCTAACTTGGAGTGATGATGAAGATGCATATTCTAACGAGTCAAGTGAAGAGATGGTTAACTTAGCTCTTGTTCGACTTGAAATATTATGTGAAACTGATTACAATGGATCGGACTCAAGTAGTGAGGTAAATTAGCTCGGTTCCATTTATTTATCTAGTCAAGAATATGGCTTTGGAATCTGTTGTAAATGTTGATACAATGGATCATCTTACTATCTTTGTTGAGCTGGAACAATTTGAAACAAGAATTAAAGCTAGAAAATCTGAACGTATCAAGTTGCCAACTGAGAAAATGAAGAATCTAGCCATGCATACTTCTGTTAGCAAGATGAAAATAGATGAGGACTTAGAATCAGATGAAGAAATGGCTCTTATGTCCAGAAAAATCAAGAAGCTGATTGAAAAGAATAATAAAATGAAGAGAGACAAAGGAAAGGCATTTGGTACAAAGAAAGACTCAAAGGCATATACATGTTATGAATGTGGCAAGAAGGGGCACTTCAAAAGAGATTGTTACAAGCTGAAAAATAAGTCAAAGCTAGGTTTACCATGATGTACTTCTAATTTATGGTATAGTTTTGTAACCAAAAAGATAAAACCAAAAATCTTTAGAAAGGACCGAGAAAGTCTTTTTAAGGAGAAGATGTACTCAAATCTATTATCAAACAAACTCGAGTTCCATTCAATAAAGGTGGTCTTGGAATCGCTTCCACATCAAAGGATCATTCTCTCAAGTATGAAGGAAAATATGGAATTACATATGACTAACCATGCCTTGAAAAGTTTGTAACACATGTGGAAAGAAAGGTTATCTAGCTAAACACTGCATGATTAAGAGAGTAGTGTTAGAAAACTGGAACAAACAGACAGCTTACAAGTAGCAAGCTGTTAAGCCAAGATAGTAAGTTGACAGAATAGGAAGAACTAAAAATCATGCTCCCAAAGTGGTCCAAATGTGGATCAAGAAATTTGATTTGAATATTTTATATGTTCTATCTACTAACCATGCTGGACCCAAACAAATACCCTGTACCAAAATTTTGAGTTGTTTTTATTTGTTTTATAGGATTGTCTCATGACCAAATTAAAGTCAAATCAATGGATTTTGGACAGCAGTGCAACAAGGCACATGAATGGAGACAAATCTCAGTTCCTTAGTCTAAAGATGAAGAAGGGTGACAGTGTCACAATTGGTGATATCAAGGTTCTTTCTATTCTTGGCAAAGGAAAGATTGGTAACAGTATTTTATCTTTGAATAAAGCTCAATATATTAAAGGTCTTACTTATAATTTACTTAGTATAAGTCAATTATTTGATGATGGTAATGAATTAGATTTTGGTCAACATGAGTGTATTATATTTGTTGGTTCTAACAGAATTCCTCTAGTTCCTAGAAGGGAAGGATATATGTATGTATTTGATTTTGAAGAACAGGAACAAGCATGTTGTCTAGCAGCAGTTAATACAAGTCCATAAATTTGGCATAGATAGCTTGGACATTCACACATGGAATTACTTAGCAAGCTGTCAACAAAACAGTCAGTTCGAGGATTGCCAAAATTGAAGTATGTTAAGATGGAAACTTATACTGCTTGTTGTTAGGCCCTTCATCAACTATAGAGGGGGCTGAATACAGTTAATACAATCAATTCGATAAAGCTTCAACAGAATCAACAATTTTTATATTAACTGATAAAAACTTATTACAAACGTACTATCTCAAAAGGATGAACAAATATCCATGAGAGCTTCTAGGTTATGCGAAAATTATAACAATGTCGCAATACTTATAGCATGAACCTAATCTGTGCTTTATAGAGCATAGCTACCAATGTATAAGGAATCATATTCTATTAACAATAAGGAAACCTATACAATTGCTTTTGAGATAAAGTCCTTCACCACCTTGAGTTCATGTTTCCTTTTCCTTCTCAAATATTAACTGATATGAAAAATACTGATTTCATCATCCGTTGACATCATCATCCATTGATATCATTATCCGTCGATTATTAACATCCGTCGATGTCATCATCATGCGTCGATGTAGTCATCATCTGTCGATGTAATCATCATCCGTCGATGTAATTATCATTCATCGATGCTTCTGATAGTTTCTATTTGATAATATCAAACAATCTCCCTCAACTTGTTCATTATGGAAATATGGACAAGTTCCAATTGATGATGTCAAAACTATCTAAATGCAGGAAACAAGTATGCATATTCAATCTTGCTTCAGTGAATATCATACTTTACTCTTCATCCTAAACTGCTTCTTTAACTTGAGCAATGTCACAGGTTAATTCCACTTCCTTAGCTTAGAATGCTTCAATAATCTTCCTTCTTCTTCTTTCCAACAGCTTTGGCTTTAGACTTTGAAAACTTTAACTTCTCCCATATCTTCTCTTTTTCTTTAAGCTTCAAGTCAGCAGTTACTGTAACTTGTGATATGAGATCTTCTGCTTGAATGATTTCCCTTATAACTACACCTTTGGTTGGTCTGTTAAAGGGATGATCTTAATAAAGTACTTGAGAAATAAAAACAATATTAGCATTTGTTATCTTCAGGAATTCTTGAAGTCTTTCTCCATTTGCCTTAGCTATTCAAGATCAACTCTTGGATTTTCTTTTTGCAAATATTCTTCTACTCTCCTTAGAGTCAAATAATTGAATCTTTGGATCCTTGTATACTAGAGTTGTCTTTTATAGATTGAAGAAATTGACTTGCTTCAACACCAACTTCTATCTCCAGAATACATTGGTCTTCATCAGCAATAATTGTGACTTGTGAAGATTTTTGTATTTTTGTAGTCACAATCAAATATTCAACTCTTCTTTCATTTTATCCTTTTTCTATCCTTCTATCCCCCTTATTATCTCCATCAGGATTTTCATCATCAGTCAATGACAGATGTTTGTATTTAGATTTAATAATATTTTCCCTTTTTAGCATCATCACCAAGCAGTAGAGAAAGAATCAGCTCCATTGAATTCTGTACTTCTGTAAGTTGAGCAGACATTTGATCTTGTTTAGCTTCCAATCTAGCTTGACTGGCTTATATTGCAGTTTTTCTGGCAACTATTGGTGAAATTTGTTTCTGAATTTCCTGATGAGTAGCCAGCTTTGAAGCAATCAAAGATTCTTTAATCTGATTGATTTGAGTAGTAGTTGCTTCATGAGCTGTGTGTAAGGATCTGACAGCTAAAGTTGATGCTTTCAGATGATTCAGCATATCAGGATTTGTAATCTTCTGTTCTGCTGTTTTCAGATGTACAACAGCTTATGTTCTAGAAATAGGATATGTATTATCTTTCCAATAAACATTCCAAAGATTATCAGAATAATCCTTTTTTGTAGCATCTAACTCTTTCAGTTTCTGTTGTCTCACATGTATAGGCATATCTTCAGGGAAGAAAAGATCATCCTCAGTATCTATAATAGCATTAGAAACATTAGCTTCTTCACCATCATTAGATTCTTCAACAGCAACCGGATTTTGCACTAATGGCTGAACTTCATCATCAGCTTCAGCATGTAAAATAGATTTAGGAATTTGTGTAGTATGTGATCCAGTAGCTTTAGAAGCTTCCACTCCTTCAGCAGTTAACTCCACGTCTTCAAGTGTTGTAGATAATTGAATTGGAGCTTCAAGATTTACTTTCAGAACCTCAGTTCCTGTAACATGTTGTAGTGATTCAGAAATGAATGAACCTTTATGAATGGACTGTTGTACTACTACATCTTTAGCAACAACAGGGATTTTCTCAGGTGATGGTAAAGTAGAGTAAATGGACTATTTTTCAACAAAAACAGGGATTGTACTATGTGGTGGAATAGAAGAATGTATGGACTGCAAGAAAATATCAGTACTTAGACTTGCAGGGAGATTAATAGCCCTTGGTGTATTAGAGTGTTCTTGATGTTCAACAAACTGCAGTTCAGCATCTGTTTCTTTAGGACTTTGAGCACCCGCAACATATAGCAAATAAACCTTAATCTCTCTATTCTTTTAAAGTAGTCTCACTACTCCTCACACCACACATCTCATGACTTTTAATAGTCAGGGCTTTCTCACAAGGATTACTAAATCCTATCCCTCATCTACCTCTCCTTTTTCCAGGAAGGATCATGCCTCTCTTAAATTCTGTTTTTCTCTCAATTTTTTCACATATCTCACAGAAAAAGGCTCAGAAAGATTGTTCTATAGAAATAAGAGGTGGCTAAAGAAGGGTGATCTGTGGTCATACAACTAGAGGTAGTCCTTAAATAAGGTCCAGGAGTAATCATGCCAACAGAATTTATATCATAAAAAATATAATAAATGCTGAAATAACTAGATCAGTATTTAGAATAAATGCTGATAAAGTAATAACAATATTTATACCTTGTAAATACACAATTTAACTCACATTTGATACTGTGGTTATGACAGTTATTGTTCATCAATAATGAGAACCTCCATTTGAATTCGAGAGGATTTGATCAGGTTACTGTCATGTACCATGATCTCAAACCTTATTCTTTTTGCAAAGAACTAACACGTGAATGTGTTTATTGATAGCTATCACAGAGTATTCAGTAAAAACTGATGAAACCTCTATGTCTCTGTTAGTATCATTAAGATCTACCTCAGCAAGTAGTCTCTAACAAACTAAATGTTGTTTCTGAGTGGTGAGCACAATTTTGAGAATTATGTCACTTGATTTTTGGCAATATTTGAGAAAAGAATTCAAGTATTTCAATTGTGAGAAGAAATTTAAGATTTAAGATATTTAGTGTTAAGAAATGAGTGTGAACAACTTTCTTGATGAGAAAAAGAAAGTTTCAAATATTTTTAATAGAACGTAACACTCAAAGATAATAATCCTTATTGACTAAGAATTAAATCTTCCATAAATTTCTTCTTTAACAACAATTACCTCCTGCAGTGTGCTCAATTTGTACTGAAGTGATCACATGAACTTAAACAGAGATTAGTTTATTCACATGCACTATTAAAAACATTCGAAGTTTAGCATGTAGTATTGATTTCGATATATCATGTAAAAGCATTTAAGCACACACAAACAAGAAAGTAAACAAGTAATCAAATAAGATAGCTAAGAAGCTTAAAGATTTTCATTAAACTTGAAGATGATGAATACAAAGCAGAATCATAAAATAGTCCTAACACAAGCTAGTAACTATTTCTAGAAACTATCCCATCTTCAACTTCTTCAGAGATTCTTGCTTCTTCATGGCTTGGCGGTGATAAATCCCCGAGATAGTCTTTGCAATATAAATAATATTCTCTTGCAACTCAAGAGCTTCAAGTCTCTGATGTTCATCCTCTTTGGCTAACCGCTCATCCTCAAGAGTGATTTCCAACTGAAACAATTGGATATTCACTTTTTGATCACTAGAAAACCCTTCATAGACTGATGATGGAACATCATGAGAACTAAAGATTTGATTGTTAATCTTGACTCTACGTCCCCAGGGGTCATAATAAACACAACCCTCTTCGAACTTGAAAAATGGATGATAAATTCCAACAATGTTGCGAGTACTAAACAAATGTTGAGCCATGAACATTTGAGAAGTTGAGAAGTTGTGTTAAAGAAGACTTGAAATATGAGTTTTTGAAGTGAAAATTTAGTGAGAAGTTTTGAAAGTGGAGGGTGGTATTTATAGAAAAGAAGTTCAGGATCTGAAGAAACTCTTTGATTAACCAAGTAATAATTGACCATAATGCAAATACACAATTATGCGTATCTAGGTAAACAAAAAGTAATCTCTCTCTACATATTCCTATTCTAAATGTAAATACTCAATTATTACAAGATACTTGCATCAGTAACTAACCCATTTAAGAAATTAAAAGATATTCCACTATCTCGTTGTATAATTAAAAATACTGCTTAATAATTGATTTCGAACAAGTTCAAAATAATCAATGAAGTATAACAATCAATCAAGTTTTGATCATTATCAGTATTTTAATTATAACTATCAGGACTTACCAACTACTGACATAAACTATTAGTCAAACAAGTTTAACTAATAACAGAATATGTAAGCAAAATCAGTAGTTCAACATGCAGTTTTCACATAAAATCATTTAGCACAATTTACATGTTATCATGGCATCAACATTTAGCATAAGAATCGGTATCTAACAAGTACTAACAAATAACAAGATACCATGCTTCAATAATATTAGCAGACTTAATTATCAGAGGTTGAGAATTGTCCTGAAATCATTCCCAATTCATTCACCAATCTTGTGAATGTAGCTTCACAGAGAGGCTTGGTGAATATATCTGCTACTTGCTGATCTATTGGAACAAAGACCAATTCCACTGTATCAGCTTCCACATGTTCCCTTATGAAATTGTATCTGATACTGATGTGCTTAGTCATTGAATGCTGCACTTGATTTTCTGTCATTGCAATAACACTTTGATTATCATAATATATAGGAATAGAAGAATAGTCTAACCCATAATCCAGTAATTGATTCTTCATCCCTAGAATCTGAGCACAATAGCTACCTGCAGCAATGTATTCTGCTTCTATAGTTGATATGGAAATTGACTTTTATTTCTTGTTGTACCAAGAAACCAATCTACCACTAAGGAATTGGCAGCTTCTAGAAGTGCTTTTCATGTCTATTTTGCATCCTGTAAAATCAACATCTGAATATCCAATTAGCTTAAAGTCTGAATCTCTAGGATATCATAATCCTAGATTCATGGTGCCTTTGAGATACTTAAAAATTCTTTTCACAGCTAATAGATGAGGTTCTCTAGGATCAGCTTGGAACCTTGCACAGAGACAGGTAACATACATGATATTAGGTCTACTAGCAGTCAGATATAGGAGTGAGCCAATCATACCTCTGTAGTTAGTTATATCTACTAAAGAACCAGTATTTAAATCTAACTTGGTTGCAGTGGCCATAGGAGTTGATGCAGTTGAGCAGTCTTGCATTCCAAATATTTTGAGTAGATTCCTGGTGTATTTGCATTAATTTATGAAGATTCCTTCATCAGTCCGTTTAACTTGTAACCCCAGAAAGTAACTCAATTCTCCCATCATACTCATTTGATACCTGGACTGCATTAGCTTTACAAATCTCTTACAAAGTTTATCATTAGTAGATTCAAAAATGATATCATCAACATATATCTATACTAAAAACAAGTCATTACCATGGTGTTTATAAAAGAGAGTTTTATCAATTGTACCACTTGTAAAACCACTCTCTAGCAAAAATAGAGCAAGTGTTTCATACTAGGCCCTTGGAGCTTGCTTCAGTCCATAGAGTGCTTTATCCAGTAAGTAGACATGATCTAGATACTTTGGATCAATGAACCCTGGAGGTTGTTCAACATAAACTTCCTCTTCGAGTTCTCCATTTAAGAATGCACTCTTCAAATCCATTTGGAACACCTTAAACTTCTTGTGAGCAACATAGGTAAGAATGATTCTTACTGCCTCTAGCCTTGCAACTGGAGCAAATATATCATTATAATCAATGTTTTCTTGTTGTGAGTAACCCTTTGTAACCAGTCTTCCTTTATTCCTTGTAACAATGCCCTCACTGTCAGTTTTGTTTTTGAACACCCATTTTGTACCAACTACAGATATGTTCTTTGGTCTTGGCACAAGAGTCTAGACTTTATTCCTTTCAAATTTATTGAGCTCTTCTTGCATTGTTGTGACCCAGTCAGCATCTTGTAGAGCTTCTTCAACCTTCTTAGGTTCAGTTTGAGATAGAAAAGAATGGTAGAGACATTCATTCTGAATGGCTTTTCTTGTTCTTACACCACTGTCAGGGTTTCCAATGATTAAGTCAGGTGTGTGTGACTTAGACCATTTTCTTGCAGATGGAAGTTGACTCCTTGAAGATGAACCTCCCCCTTGATCCATGAAATCTCTGTTATTTCTTTGATTAGTACCCCTATTGTTTCCTAATGCTCCCCCCAAATCAGTGTTCCCATTGTTATCAGTATTTGACTCATCAGAATTTAAGGAAGATGAGTCTGATGATCTTTTTACTGATATCTCTTGAGATGAATCACTTGATATAGCCTCTGGATTTGAGTTATGTTTCCCCCCTCAAAATATGCTTCAGTGTCAGAAGAATTTCCACTGTCTTGTGGAATCTCAGAGCTTTGAGTGATATCAGGATTTACTGTATCAGAGTTAGGATTTAAAAGTTCAGCATAAGGTACTTCATTTTCAAATCTCAATTTGTCATGGTCATCTGCATCTTCTAGACCTGTTATCTTCTTGTCATCAAAAGATACATGTATAGATTCCATGACTGTTCTTGTTCTCAGATTGTAAACTCTGAAGGCTTTTGTAGTCAACGGATAACCCACAAATATTTATTCATCAGCTTTCAGATCAAACTTGGTCAGCTGCTCCGGATGAGTTTTGAGAACAAAAAATTTACAACCAAAAATATGAAAGAACTTTAAATTTGGCTTTTTTCCCTTTACCATCTGAAATGGTGTTTTTCCATGCTTGTTGATCAATGTTGCATTTTGTGTAAAGCAAGCAGTTTGCACATCATCAGCCCAGAAGTATGTAGGAAATCTTGCTTCCTCTAGAATGGTTCTTGCAGCTTCTATCAGAATTCTATTCTTTCTTTCAACAACTCTATTTTGTTGTGGAGTTCAGGGATCAGAAAACTCTTATTTTATCCCCTTGAGTTTGCAGAACTCTTCGATATAGTTATTCTTGAATTCAGTTCCATTATCACTTCTGATGATCTTCACTTTGTATGTTGATCCTTTTTCCAGCTCCCTCACATGATCAAGAAGAATGGATGGAGATTCATCCTTGGTGTGCAGAAAATACACCCATGTGTATCTTGTATATTCATCAACAATTACAAGTGCATACCTCTTCTTGGCAATTGACATAATATTCACTAGACTAAAGAGATCAACATGAAGTAGATGATATGGTTCAAGAATTGAGGATTCAGTTTTACTCTTGAAAGAATTTTTCCTTTGTTTGGCTTTCTGGCATGAGTCACATAAGCCATCAGGAGTAAAAACTTCATTGGGCAATCCTCTAACAAGATCTTTCCTCACAAGTTCATTGATATTGTTGAAATTGAGGTGAGAAAGTCTTTTATGCCAGTTCCAGCTGTCTTCCACATATGCTCTACTCAGTAGACAAACTTTTGAATTATCAATACTTGTGGAGATCCTGGCTTCATATAAACTACCATGTCTCAAACCAGTCAATGTGATCTTGTCATCGGTCTTACTGACAATTTCACAATGCTCCTTATAAAAGTTGACATGGTAACCTATGTCACAGATTTGAATCGCACTAATCAAATTATAATTGAGTCCTGCAACTAGAGCTATATTTTCAATGATGACATTTCCAACTTTGATTTTGCCATATCCCAAGATTTTTTCTAAGTTGCCATCTCCATAAAAAATTCTTAGGCCAGCCTTCTCCTCAAATTCTGATAGTAGGGATTTATAACCAGTAATATGTCCTGAGCATCCACTGTCCATGTGGCGCCCTCCAAACCCGGGTCAGAAGTTTGGGGTCCACCCAAACACCTTAATTATAACCTGCTTATAACAATAATAAAGATAATAATAATATATGTAATGACCCTACTTACTAATCACCACGGACCGCAACAGGTTAAAGTATGCACACAAGCCAAACACACTATATATTACAAACCGTTCAAATCCCAACTATTTCAAATTCAAACTGAGTATTAAACATTATTATAAACTTTTACAAACTTAAATTATTCTAAAAGAAGCCTACTAGCTCAGCTTTATCAACATGAACCCCTAGCTCTCGCGCTGGACTGGGGATCCTCTTTACCAGCTGGTTCCTTTTTAACTGGAAAGAATATATACAACATCGCACAAATGAGCTAACTAGCTCAGCAAGTCACAATGACAAAACTGAGAATAATGATCATCAGGTGAATATGTTTATGATATCAAGTGAACAATGGATTATGATTTAGAATTGGATATTATACTTTTAATTTAAAAACCAAGGTTAGGCTGCTGATCAGTCCCGCACTAACCCCGAGCAAGGCACACAGCATTGCTCTAACTACTGGATCCAAGGCACACATTGGCCTAACTTGACCATTATATGGTCTGACCACGAATCTGGTCCACAATTTTATAAAAACAATCCAATTCTAACATAATAACAGAATATGCAATAATAAACAATAACCGAAATTATTAACAACAATAAATGTTTAACAATGAAAGGGTTTCAATCCTTGTAAGGATCAACAAGGTACTTTCAAAGCTTGAATGCTGGGTAATGAAAGAATTGGATAACAAAGGAAACAACGTTTTAGGGTTTCAAGGATGTGGTCTTTCAAAGCATAAGATATCATGGATTGAGTATATAATAATTCAGTTCAGTGTCTGGTATTTAGTTTGTATGTATTTGTGGAGTAGTATCGTAGATTTATGGTTCTTGTTTGGGTATACAATAATCAATGGATTAGAAAGAATATGGTTCATAGCTCAAGAACAATAACTGAAATCAGGATTTAGGTTTCCGTGCTTCAAAGCACTTGCAATGTTAACAAGACTATCAAGAATTACAATATCTCGAGAAAGTTCAGAACACTTGCATGATATTAGCTTACTATCCTGCACTTGCTTTCAATCTCAATCGTCTTACTCCTCAACTACATATTTCCCTTTCCTACGCCTTGCCTCTTCTGCTCACATATCATAAGCATCTATCAATCATCAACTCACAGGATTCTATTCAACACATACTTCTATCTACCCTTCGTTTTACCCAAATCCGATTAACGGATTGAAATCTATGCAATAACCAATTAAACATCGAATATATAGACCGATAGTCAAACAACAGGTCACGTATAACATATAATACATCACGTAATCAATGACATATCATCTATAAAGAAGTCTCGGGTCATAAATATGCTTTCGGGTATTTAAAATGATTTTTAAAACATTTTTCGGAATTAAAACGTGTCGTTGGATCAATTTCGGAATAATAAACCGGGTTTGGTTGGCCCATTCTGGCTCCGAAATAATTTTAGAATAATTATCGAGCCTTGGAAATAATTTAGAATAATATTTTAAAGCTCGAAACTATTTTTCAGAATTTTTAAATCATTTTTAAATAATTAAATCTAATTAAATAACTAATTAAAATCAATTAATAATTAATTAAATCAATTAATCAATTAATTTTCGAATTAATTGACCAATTAATCAATTATAAATTAACTGAAATTAATTAACTAATTAATTCAGATTTATTTGTGAATTAAAAATAATTTTCGGAATTAAAATAATAATTTTCAGAATTTTCAGAAATTAAAAATGAATTTTTATAATAAAAATAAATAGGAAATATGATTTTTAAACATTTTATAAACAGGAATCCTATTTTTGAAAACTTTGAAAACTACAGGGACTAAACTTCACCATCTTCAAAAATACAGGGACTAAACTGCAATTTTGCAGTTTCAGTCGCCGAAAAATCGGGGGTGGCCGGAGAAGACGATCCCGGCGTCCTCACCCCACCAACACCTCCAGATCAACACTACACAACACCAGGAACTTGTTCATGCATTCAAAACATTCTAATCATCCCTGTTCTGGCCGGAAATTGGCCAAGAACATCGCCGGTTTCCGGCGAACATCGCAAATCTTTAAAACACAACTCCCTTCGATTCAAGCATCTTCTGTTAACGAGCTATATATCAATCGATTGCAAATTTTATAAGGAACACAACCCACTATAAATCAACAGTTAATAACCCCTGAATCAAAAACCCCCAAATTTCAATTGAAAACATTCATACGGGTTATAAACCCTAATTTTGAAATTCAAAAATTAAACCCACTTTTGAGCATGTTATTGAACTCCAAATCAGACGTATGACATATGAAAAACATCAGGAAAAAAAGCTCTACAACATGCAATCATCAAATCATACAAACAATCATCCGAACAAAAATTCATATTTTTAATAAAATAAATTGGAAAATAAATAAATTTTTAGAAAATAACCTTGATTTCTGCAGTGAAACAAAGCTCAGAATCTGATAGAACACCTCAAATCCTTCGTTTTGGTTACTCAAGCTTTAAAAACAGAGATCGGTAACGCCTTCGTTTTGCTGTTTGATTCTTAGAACAGTTTTAAGAAATAAGGGCTTTTCTCTGAAAATTATATAATTAACTATCTGCAAATGATTTTGATACGAAATAAAATACGGTAAAAGGCTATTTATAATTATGGAAAATTTGTATCCCGTTGGATCATTCCGGATATAAAACGGTACGTTTATTTGTAAAAACTGATCCAAACGGTATCGGTTTTCGGGATAATTATCCAAATCAGTACAATTTGTACTGCGGTCTTGGTCTCAGCGCCTGGTTACACGTATTACGAAGCGATAATTGGTATAGTTTAATAAAAAGCTCCCGTTTATCGAAAATACGGGTTTTATTGATTTACCGAAATGAATATTGTATCGAAAATGTTGCGCCGGGACCCGCGCAGGACAAACCGTAAGCCGGATCGAAAAAGTCGAAACATGGAATATGCTCGGAATATTACAATTAGGTTAGGAAGGAGTTCTCGAACGAGTTTCGGGTTCCAAAAACGTAACAACGGTTGACGTCGGTTGGTTCCCGTTTTTATAAAATAGATTTTAATTACCCGGAAAAAGATTTTAGAAATTTCATATGATTCTTATAAATCCATAAGCCAATATAAAAATAATTAGGAAGATATGACAATTATCTATATTTTATTTTGGACATATAAAAATTAAAATACTCAATTAATATTATTTTTGAATATTCAAGTACAGATAACACTTAACAATTAACTCACAGAATAGATACTGAACAGACATAATAATTATATAATAGCAAAAATAATTACACGATATATCCCGGATATTACATCCTTCCCCCCTTAAAAGGATTCTATCCTCAGAATCTCTAAGAAAACAAATGAGGGTACTTTTCTCTCATATCACTTTCTAACTCCCAGGTTGACTCTTCAACCTTTGGGTTTCTCCACAATATTCTTACTAACTTTACCACTTTATTTCTCAATACTTTCTCTCTTGCCTCTAGAATCTCTATCGGACTCTCTACATATGATAAATCTGCCTGAAGCTCTATTGGCTCATATTCTATTACATGCCTGGAGTCTGGATTATATTTCTTGAGCATCGATACATGAAAAACATTATGAATGTGCTCCATGTGCGGAGGTAACGCCAATTCGTAAGCTACTTTGCCAATGCGCTTTAGGATCTCAAAAGGTCCGACATATCTTGGGCTTAGCTTCCCTTTCTTTCCAAACCTCGTTAGTCCTTTCCATGGTGATACTTTCTGTAATACCAAGCTTCCTTCTTCAAATTCCATGTCTTTCCTTGATTGGTCTGCATATTTCCTCTGACGATTTTGAGCGGCTATTAATCTTTTCTGGATAAGTTCAACAACTTCCTTTGTCTGCTGTACCAGTTCAGGTCCAAGTATCTTGCGTTCTCCTACTTCGTCCCAATATATTGGAGATCTACATTTGCGTCCATAAAGGGCTTCATAGGGTGGCATTCCAATACTGGCATGATAACTGTTGTTGTAAGCAAACTCTACCAGAGGTAAATGTTCATCCCAACTTCTTTTGAAATCAATCGCACAAACACGTAACATATCCTCGATTGTCTGGATCGTTCTTTCACTTTGGCCATCCGTTCGGGGGTGATAAGTTGTACTCATATTCAGTCTTGTTCACAAACATTCTTGAAAACTCTTCCAGAATCTTGAATTAAACCTTGGATCTCGATCAGATACGATAGACACTGGAACTCCATGACGAACTACAATTTCTTTTAGGTACATATGGACCAACTTGTCGAGCGAAAATCTTTCATTTATAGGCAGAAAATGAGCTGACTTGGTAAGTCTATCCACTATAACCCAAATGGCATCATGATTAGACCTTGTCCTTGGTAATCCAACTATGAAATCCATGGTAATATGTTCCCACTTCCACTCTGGAATCTCCAATGGCTGTAGCAATCCGCTTGGTCTTTGATGCTCTGCTTTAACTCTCTGACAGGTATAACATTTGCTAACCCATTCCGCAATTTCTCTCTTCATATCTGGCCACCAATAATTCTTCTTTAAATCTCTGTACATTTTGGTACTCCCTGGATGGATGGAATATCTTGAACTATGTGCTTCTTGTAAAATTTCATTCTTTAACTCCGTCACTGGTGGAATCCAGATTCTAGATGAAAATCTCAAAATGCCTTGATCATCCTTCTGCGTGCATAATTCTTCACCTACCAAACGATTTATATCTTGATCCATTACATCTTTCTGACATTTCTTTATTTTCTCCAACAACTCTGGCTGGAAAGTCATACTGTACACTTTCGCTTCCTCAGGTTCGCAAACTCTAATTTCCAATTCCAATTTCTGAAATTCCTTATATATATCTTCAGGTACTGATAACTCATTTAACTTTTCCTTCCGACTTAATGCGTCTGCCACCACGTTCGCCTTACCGGGATGATAATTAATCGAGCAATCATAATCCTTGATCAATTCTAACCATCTCCTTTGCCTCATATTAAGTTCCTTCTGGATAAATATATATTTCAAACTTTTGTGATCCGTGAAAATCTCACACTTTTCTCCATACAAATAATGTCTCCAAATCTTCAAAGCAAAAACTATAGCTGCTAGCTCCAAGTCATGAGTAGGATACTTTTGTTCGTGTGGTTTCAATTGCCTTGACGCATACGCAATCACCTTGTCGTGCTGCATAAGAACACATCCTAATCCTTTGTAGGAAGCATCGCTATAAATTACGAAATTCCCTTGATCATCTGGAAGTGACAACACATGTGTTGTGATTAATCTCCGCTTCAATTCCTGAAAACTTTCTTCGCACTTGTCATTCCATATAAACTTTTCATTCTTTCATGTAAGCTTTGTTAATGGTGTGGCAATCCTTGAGAAATTCTGAACGAATCGTCGATAATATCCTGCCAATCCCAAGAAACTTCTTACCTCAGTGGGTGTTCTCGGTCTCTCCCAATTTGTAATTGATTCGATCTTTGTCGGGTCCACTTTGATCCCTTCGTTACTGACTATGTGTCCTAAGAACTGAACTTCTTGTAGCCAAAACTCACACTTCGACAATTTAGCATATAACTTCTTTTTCCTTAAAATCTCTAAAGTTGTCCTTAAATGTTCCGCATGATCCTCCTCCGTCTTTGAATAGATTAAAATATCGTCTATAAATACTATAATGAACTTGTCCAAATATTCCTTGAAAATTCTGTTCATCATGTCCATAAACGCTGCTGGGGCGTTGGTCAATCCAAAAGACATCACTAAAAACTCGTAATGTCCATACCTTGTTCTGAAAGCTGTCTTTGGTATATCTTCTGGTTTGATCTTCAGTTGATGATATCCCGATCTTAAATCGATCTTGGAGAAATACTTGGGTTCCTTCAATTGGTCAAACAAATCATCAATTCTGGGTAACGGATACTTATTCTTGATTGTCAACTTGTTGAGCTCCCTATAGTCGATGCACAGTCTCATGCTTCCATCTTTCTTCTTGACAAATAATACCGGTGCACCCCACGGGGATACGCTGGGTCTGATTACTCCTTTCTCTAACAATTCCTGCAATTGCTTTGCTAGCTCTTTCATCTCAACAGGCGCCATTCTGTACGGGGCCTTGGATACTTGTTCTGTTCCAGGTGCTAAGTCGATCGTAAATTCAATTTCTCTATCTGGAGGAAGTCCTGGCAATTCATCGGGAAATACGTCTGGAAATTCATTCACTACTGGGATATCTTCATGTTTTGCTGGCTCCTGACTTTTTTCAATCACGTATGCTACGAAATGCTCGCATCCTTGCCGTAGTAACTTCTTGGCTTGAATCATCGTTAAGAACTTCTTTACTTGTTTCTGACCTTTGAACGTTACTATTCTTTCGTCTGGCGTTTTCACCATTACTTTCTTATTTCGACAATCTATCTGAGCATCATGCTTAGATAACCAATCCATCCCTAATATCACATCAAATTCTCCTAACTTAAATGGTATCAAATCTACACAAAACTTACTACCAAAAATCTCAACCTCACAATTCTCACAAACTTGATTCACAGCTACACGTTCTTGATTTGCTAACTCCACAGTCATTATTTCATTTAAGCACTCAACTGGACAATTTAATTTACTAACAAAATCTTGTGAAACAAACGATCGAGTTGCTCCCGAATCTATTAACACTTTGGCACATAAAGAGTTCACATTAAGCGTACCTGCCACGACATCCGTATCCTGGATCGCATCCTTCACCGACATGTCAAAAACTCTAGCCCTCGGAGTCTCATTCACTGTTGGGGTAGATCCCATAATTCTCAATGCATTACTGACTGGGGCTGGTGTCTTGCAATCCCTGGCCATATGTCCTGGCTTCCCACATTTAAAGCATGTAAATCCAATGACTGGAACTTTCACTGCTGGATTCCGGATAGGTTGATCTTTATTTGCTGGCTCTCTTGCTGGCTGATTTCGGCACTCCCTCGAGTAGTGCCCTTTCTGGTTGCATTTAAAACATACCACATTCAACTTGTTACAAACTCCTCCATGCTTCTTTCCACATACTTGACAATCTGGAAAAGTTAATCTCAACTAATTCGGCGGATTCACATTAGCTGGACGATTGCCCTGGCCTCCGTCTCCTGCATTTTGTCTCCTGAAATTAAAATTTCTCCCTGGCTGAAACTTGCCCTTCTTAAAATTTGGAAACTTCTCTGTTTGTGACTGACCCTCACTTCCCTCAACTTTCCTTTTCTTGCTTTTCTTATCTTTCTGGAACATCTCACTCTCTGTCTCTGCGATCATAGCCTTCTTTACAACCCCGGCATAGGTATCCAATTCAAAAATAGCTACCTTCCCCCTGATCCATGGCTTCAAGCCTTGCTGGAATCTCTTAGCTTTCTTTCTATCAGTATCAACATACGACGGCACATACCTTGACAATTCCTCAAACTTCCCCTCATAATCTGTTACCGACATATTCCCTTGCTTTAACTCTAAAAACTTCAGCTCCATTTGATCCTGAACAAACTGAGGAAAATACTTTTCAAAAAACAATTCCTTGAACCTTTCCCAACTAATAACATATGTGCCTTCCAGTGTCTTCACCATTTCCCACCAATAGGTGGCCTCATTCTTCGGATAGTAACTTGCAAACTCAACCTTCTGTTCCTCTTTCACTTTCACTAAGGCAAATGCCTTTTCTATTTCCTTTAACTAAACATTTGCTTCAATTGGCTCTAAGGAACCCTTGAATTCTGGTGGGTTTATTGCCTGAAAAGTTTTGAAAGTTACCTGGGGATTGGTCTGTCTTTGTTGTTGTTGTGCCAGGTGAACTGTTTGTTGGGCCAAGATTTGAAGAATCTGGGCTATTGCTGGGTCCATGGGTCCTGGGTTCACATTCTGGGTTGTATCATCTTGGTTATTATTGTTGTTGGTTTCTTCATTCTGGGTGTTGGTGCGGGTATTTCTTCTGGGAGGCATTTTCTGTAAAGAATCAATCAACTTATTTAGCTTTTGAATCAATCTTTTATATAAAAGAATAGTTTTGAAAAACAGAAATATTTCTTTTTGAAAACAGTTGTGACTAAATAAATTGCATGCTTCTTTACAGAATATAAACAGTTATGGAAAACAGGGCACATGGTATCACAGGGTATAACTGGTGCAATAAATAAGGTAAGGTAAAACAGGTGCGATAAAATAAATGACAGTGTTGGAAAGGAAAAAGGTACTGATATATATAGATCAAAAGTTTTAGGGTAGTACAAGCGTAAAGACGCTTCGAAAGTCAAAGCAAAAAGGGTACAACAACCTACTCACTAGTCAGCATCGCTAGTCTATAAATAACAACACTGCTCAGCATCTCCATCTCAGAATCTCTGGCTCATGGCAAATCTGGACCTCCTATCTCCTCAAGCTCCTCTAGAACCCACTTAGCCCACTCCACTAGGAAATCAGGGGTGATGTCCTCATGTGTAGCCTCAGCAATCCTCACAGCAGCTGCTCTACAAAACGCCTGGAGCCTCTCCCTAAGTCGCCTCTCACCACTCCCCATCTCTCTGGTACGCATGATATGCAATAACTCCTGGATCTGACCCTGTAGGAATCGTTCCTCCATAAGGCAAGCCTCAAACTGATGATATGGAACAGGATAGGAAGAGAACTGGAAAGGTACTCCTGTGACTGAATGACTAGTAAAGCCTGAATCAGCAGGTGGGGGTCCTCTGACAGGTGGCCTCATGCCTGGAGGTGGAATAGCCTGCAATGGTACGGGCTGCAATACCGGTGGAGGTAGAATAGCCAATGCTGGTGGAATGACAGGACGTGGATCCGATGTTGGTGCTCCAACTGAAGGCTCTGAGTGATCAGCTGATACGGGAATAAAAGAGTCGGCCATCTCTATTATCTAAAAGCATATCGTAATATAAGAATCTCGTACCATAACGCAATTTACACTAATACCTGATATACCGAAACACTCAACCTCTCAACGTTCTATCATCCTATGCCTTACTTCTAATCCTAACCCTCTACCCATTCCCGTTAACCTAGGCTTGTGTCAGTGACTTATAACCTGTAGCTCTGATACCAAACCTGTGGCGCCCTCCAAACCCGGGTCAGAAGTTTGGGGTCCACACAAACACCTTAATTATAACCTGCTTATAACAATAATAAAGATAATAATAATATATGTAATGACCCTACTTACTAATCACCACGGACCGCAACAGGTTAAAGTATGCACACAAGCCAAACACACTATATATTACAAACCATTCAAATCCCAACTATTTCAAATTCAAACTGAGTATTAAACATTATTACAAACTTTTACAAACTTAAATTATTCTAAAAGAAGCCTACTAGCTCAGCTTTCTCAACATGAACCCCTAGCTCTCGCGCTGGACTGGGGATCCTCTTTACCAACTGGTTCTTTTTTAACTGGAAAGAATATAAACAACATCGCACAAATGAGCTAACTAGCTCAGCAAGTCACAATGACAAAACTGAGAATAATGATCATCAGGTGAATATGTTTATGATATCAAGTGAACAATGGATTATGATTTAGAATTGGATATTATACTTTTAATTTAAAAACCAAGGTTAGGTTGCTGATCAGTCATGCACTAACCCCGAGCAAGGCACACAGCATTGCTCTAACTACTGGATCCAAGGCACACATTGGCCTTACTTGACCATTATATGGGCTGACCACGAATCTGGTCCATAATTTTATAAAAACAATCCAATTCTAACATAATAACAGAATATGCAATAATAAACAATAACCGAAATTATTAACAACAATAAATGTTTAACAATGAAAGGGTTTCAATCCTTGTAAGGATCAACAAGGTACTTTCAAAGCTTGAATGCTGGGTAATGAAAGAATTGGATAACAAAGGAAACAATGTTTCAGGGTTTCAAGGATTTGGTCTTTCGAAGCATAAGATATCATGGATTGAGTATATAATAATTTAGTTCAGTGTCAGGCATTTAGTTTGTATGTATTTGTGGAGTAGTATCGTAGATTTGTGGTTCTTGTTTGGGTATACAATAATCAATGGATTAGAAAGAATATGGTTCATAGCTCAAGAACAATAACTGAAATCAGGATTTAGGTTTCCGTGCTTCAAAGCACTTGCAATGTCAACAAGACTATCAAGAATTACAATATCTCGAGAAAGTTCAGAACACTTGCCTGATATTAGCTTACTATCCTGCACTTGCTTTTAATCTCAATCGTCTTACTCCTCAAATACCTGTTTCCCTTTCCTACGCCTTGCCTCTTCTGCTCATATATCATAAGCATCTATCAATCATCAACTCACAGGATTCTATTCAACACATACTTCTATCTACCCTTCGTTTTACCCAAATCCGATTAACGGATTGAAATCTATGCAATAACCAAGTAAACATCGAATATATAGACCAATAGTCAAACAACAGGTCACGTATAACACATAATACATCACGTAATCAATGACATATCATCTATAAAGAAGTCTCGGGTCATAAATATGCTTTCGGGTATTTAAAATGATTTTTAAAACATTTTTCGGAATTAAAACGGGTCGTTGGATCAATTTCGGAATAATAAACAGGGTTCGGTTGGCCCATTCTGGCTCCGAAATAATTTTAGAATAATTATCGAGCCTTGGAAATAATTTAGAATAATATTTTAAAGCTCGAAACTATTTTTCAGAATTTTTAAATCATTTTTAAATAATTAAATCTAATTAAATAACTAATTAAAATCAATTAATAATTAATTAAATCAATTAATCAATTAATTTTCGAATTAATTGACCAATTAATCAATTATAAATTAACTGAAATTAATTAACTAATTAATTCAGATTTATTTGTGAATTAAAAATAATTTTCGGAATTAAAATAATAATTTTCAGAATTTTCAGAAATTAAAAATGAATTTTTATAATAAAAATAAATAGGAAATATGATTTTTAAACATTTTATAAACAGGAATCCTATTTTTGAAAACTTTGCAAACTACAGGGACTAAACTTCACCATCTTCAAAAATACAGGGACTAAACTGCAATTTTGCAGTTTCAGTCGCCGGAAAATCGGGGGTGGCCGGAGAAGACGATCCCGGCGTCCTCACCCCACCAACACCTCCAGATCAACACTACACAACACCAGGAACTTGTTCATGCATTCAAAACATTCTAATCATCCCTGTTCTGGCCGGAAATTGGCCAAGAACATCGCCGATTTCCGGCGAACATCGCAAATCTTTAAAACACAACTCCCTTCGATTCAAGCATCCTCTGTTAACGAGCTATATATCAATTGATTGCAAATTTTATAAGGAACACAACCCACTATAAATCAACAGTTAATAACCCCTGAATCAAAAATCCCCAAATTTCAATTGAAAACATTCATACGGGTTATAAACCCTAATTTTGAAATTCGAAAATTAAACCCACTTTTGAGCATGTTATTGAACTCCAAATCAGACGTATGACATATGAAAATCATCAGGAAAACAAGCTCTACAACATGCAATCATCAAATCATACAAACAATCATCCGAACAAAAATTCATATTTTTAATAAAATAAATTCGAAAATAAATAAATTTTTAGAAAAATAACCTTGATTTCTGGAGTGAAACAAAGCTCAGAATCTGATAGAACACCTCAAATCCTTCGTTTTGGTTACTCAAGCTTTAAAAACAGAGATCGGTAACGCCTTCGTTTTGCTGTTTGATTCTTAGAACAGTTTTAAGAAATTAGGGCTTTTCTCTGAAAATTATATAATTAACTATTTGCAAATGATTTTGATACGAAATAAAATACGGTAAAAGGATATTTATAATTATAGAAAATTTGTATCCCGTTGGATCATTCCGGATATAAAACGGTACGTTTATTTGTAAAAACTGATCCAAACGGTATCGGTTTTCGGGATAATTATCCAAATCAGTACAATTTGTACTGCGGTCTTGGTCTCAGCGCCTGGTTACACGTATTACGAAGCGATAATTGGGATAGTTTAATAAAAAGCTCCCGTTTATCGAAAATACGGGTTTTATTGATTTACCGAAACGAATATTGTATCGAAAATATTGCGCCGGGACCCGCGCAGGACAAACCGTAAGCCGGATCGAAAAAGTCAAAATATGGAATATGCTCGGAATATTACAATTAGGTTAGGAAGGAGTTCTCGAACGAGTTTCGTGTTCCAAAAACGTAACAACGGTTGACGTCGATTGGTTCCCATTTTTATAAAATAGATTTTAATTACCCGGAAAAAGATTTTAGAAATTTCATATGATTCTTATAAATCCATAAACCAACATAAAAATAATTAGGAAGATATGACAATTATCTATATTTTATTTTGGACATATAAAAATTAAAATACTCAATTAATATTATTTTTGAATATTCAAGTACAGATAACACTTAACAATTAACTCAAAGAATAGATACTGAACACACATAATAATTATATAATAGCAAAAATAATTACACGATATATCCCGGATATTACAGTCCAAGACTAGAGCATTCCTCCTGTCACCCTGCAATCAGTAATTTGAATCAGTTAGTGTTTTTAAGGAACGAGACTTGCTTGGATCCTTTGGCCTTTTTAAGTTTGTTAACATATGCAGCATAAGACTTTTTATTAGAGTTTATGTTAACATCCTTACTATCAGTATTTATACATGCAGAAACAGATTTTGCTTTAATTAAAGAGGGTTTAGTTTATAATAATCATAATACAAACTGTGATACTCTTTATGTATAAATAGAATGCTAAACACTTCCACAATAAAAAAAAAAGAACTATGTGGTTTATATCTAACTGTTTTATTCCTAAACTCTGATTTGGAAGAAACAGTATTTATCTTTTTATTCTTCTTGCAAGAGTTAGCAAGATGATTAGTTCTACCACAGTTTGAACAGGTCTTTCTAGGTGCATTAGGTGGGGTTACATAATTTCCATTCTTATTAACACCTACCTTGTCATTTTTATTTTTCCTAGACCTTTTCCTCTTGTCTTCCATGTGTAGATCCTTCAGCTTTTGCTTAAGCTATTTCTGAGTCATTGAACCAATATTTACTGAGTTTATGTGAACTTGTTCACTCTTTTCAGTAATTAAGTTTGATCTAGGTGCTGAGGTAGTACCTTCCTCATAAATTGACTTAACAGAATTAGCACTAGGATTAAACTTAATGGTCTTTATTTGAACCTTGTTCAGTTTGACCTTGCTATCAGTTTTTATTAGTTCTGTTATCTCAGTTTCTTTTCCACTTTTCTTATCAGATTTAGATCTAGCTAAATATCCTAATCCTGATCCCCAACAACCATTCTCTAGAATTTTCTGAGTTGATTTTCCTGAGTTAGTCTAAAGTTTAATGACTTCTCTTTCTTTTGCTAGCTCCTTCTCTAGATAAGCATGTTTTTCTAGCAATTTTTCTTTAACATAAACTACATTATCTCTTTCTTTTTGAATTTCTAGCATGGAAAGCAACTCAGTTTCTAGGTGATCATTTCTTTTCTTTAACACGGAGTTTTCACTCTTGATTCTATTATTCTCTAAGGTTTGATCCCTAAAACTAACATGAAGAGACTTAAGAAATAATTTTAATTCATATATATCATCAGTATCAAAAGCAAGAGTAGTCTGAGGTACCTTTAATTCAGCATTGTCAGCCTTAGTATCAACTTTTTCTATGAGAGAAAAATGACTCCATCATCTGAATCTGATGAATCATCCCAGTTTCTCTTCCTTGAGATCAAGGTTTGTTTCTTCTCAACTCTGGGTTTTCTGCAGTCAGCTGAAAAGTGTCCAATTCCATCACATTGTAACATCTCTCTTTTCACTGGTCAAGTTTTCCAGATCTTGATTCCTTCCCATCAATATTTCTCTTGTTGTTCCTCTTACCATAGTTTAATGAACTAGAACCTTTTCTGTAAAATCTTGTCCCTTTCTTGAAGTTCTTGTAGACCATCTTCTTGAAGCTTTTAACTAGTAGAGCATCCATTTGATCCATATCTTCATTTTTGTTATGATCATTGTCAGTATCTGATTCAGTATCAGTATTTTAGTCATCATCAGAATTTAATGATTCAGTATCTGACTTTGCAATCATGGCTTTCCCTTTGGATTATCTTTTTCTCCTAGCTTTCTCCTTTGGCTTCTCTTCAACCTTGAGTGCAGCTGGTCTAGCTTTTAATCCTTTCCTCTTCCCTCTTTGCTCTATATCTAGGTCATGAGTTTTCAGAACTCCATAGATCTCATCTAGAGGTGTGATGTCAAGTTGATAGTTATCCCTTATTGATGTGACTTTATAGTCCCACTTTTCAGGGAGAGCAAGTAGGAACTTCAAGTTTGAGTTCTCCAAATCATATTCTTTGTCGACAAGGGATAAGTCATTCAGCAACTTCTGAAATCTGTCATAGATCTCAGTTAAGGACTCATTGTCTGTTGAGTCAAAGTGCTCATATTCTTGAGTAAGTATCATCCCCCTGTTCTTCTTGATAGCTGTTGTACCTTGACACTTTACTTCTAAATCATCACATATCTCTTTTGTTGTTTTACATCCAATGACTCTATTAGACATAAAACTGTTGAGTGGCATTTATGACACTTTATAATGCTCTATTAAGCTTTGAATTGGTGTATTTGTACTCAAGTTTTTGGTGTTTTATTGTGTTTTCTAGTGGTTTTACATTTCAGGAATTAATCTGAGAATCAGGTGATTTAGCATTGATTTGATGTTAATATGGTGTTAGGTTAGTGTCTAAGGAATAAAGCTCGCGAAGACCGGATTAAATCTGCAAGAAAAAAAATAAGTCAAATTTTTGGCAGAAGCCCAGCGTGCCCGCGCTGATCAAGCGCGCTGCCGCGCCCGAACTTCAAAGAGCCAGCACACCCGCGTTGATCAAGCGCGCGCCCGCGCTAGGTCGGGTTTCAAGAATCCTGTTTTGAATAGAAGGCTGATTTCTGGACTTCACTGCTGATCAGGGCTGCTATATAAATAACTTTAGGTCATTTTTAATAATATATCAAGCCAGAGACATATCAAGGAGAGCTGTAAGAAGACCGTGTTAGCACGATTCAACGAAGAAGAAGAAGATCTTGTTTTTACTTGTGAATCTTTGTTTTAAGTTGTACTTGGATGCTAGTTTTCTTATTTGTGAACCTTACTCTTGTTTTGTACTTGGTTTTATTTATTCGTTATAAAGACTACATTTATTATACCATGCTTTCATCGGAACCTACGTTAATGATGAGTCCGATTATGGGCTCATCGTTATCGTGGGGTTCTAGCGGATTTATTTATGGATTTCTTTAGTTAATTTGTTTCGATGCCTTAGTATGTACTGATTGTATGATAACCTAGTATTGGTTGTGCGTATTCGTCTTATGAGCGTCGCGAACTTATAAGATAGTGTGTTAATTCATAATGAAGCAAAAGTGAATTTAAGGATTTAGAACTTGCCATGCTAGCATAGTGCTATTCCCTAACAGTACAACAAGAATTACAGAAGGGGGGGTTGAATGTAATTCTGGCTTCTTTTTGAGATTTATAAAAATGTTCTACCTCAATATATATATAAGTGTTTTGATTTGCAAATTGCGGAATGAAATAATTAATTAAATTAAACACAAAGTAATAAAGAAAACACAAGTCTTTAAAATTTTCTGGTGGATTTGAATGTATCCACCAAATATATATCGATTTGAGAACTCTGTGAAGCTCAAATTGGCTCACAGCTGCTTTACAAGTGAACAAACAAACTACAGAGAAATTCTTGACAAGTAAAGCTTTTTCTATTTCTCTTCTAAAAGTGTTTGCTTAGTTAAGTTTGTTCTACTAGCTACACTTGGTTTATATATCACCAAGATTACATGGTAATAAGACAGGATAATAAAACAAAACCTATCAAGTCTAACTCCATGCTACTTCATTACTTTATTCCAGCATCTTTGAAAATCTTCATGACATGTATAGAAATGGTAATGCTTCTTTATTCTCAATTTCCTGCTAAACAGCAGCCACATTCCTTTTGCAAACACCCAACGCATGTAAAGGTGTTGTCACTGTCAACAGATATTTGAATTGATCATCCGTCGGGTACATGCTTGTTATCCGTCGGGTAGCTTTGTTGATCATCCGTCGGGTAGCTTTGTTGATCATCCGTCGGGTAGCTATTTGACACTTGATTCCATTTTATTTATGTAGAATTACAATATATCTCATATTTACAATTAATCAACCTATTCTGCATATCTACTAGTAGTCAACATGACTCATATGCTACTACAGAATCTACAAAAAGTTATTTGCAGAAATGTGCTATAAAACTTATTATTATATAAGCTACTCACTCGATAGATGTCAAATCATCATCCATCGGGACTATATTGAATCATCCGTCGGGACTATATTTGATCATCCGTCGAGTGCTACAAAATTCACTAAGTTAAATCTACTAAGGTGTTTTGTATAATTTATCATCAAGTTCACAACATATTCCTAACAATCTCCCCCAATTTATGTCTACTGGAATTGTAGCCATAAATTAAGAGAAACTTGATGATAACAAAACACTTCTGAAAATACAGATTGAAAATAGTAGATAAAACTGATAAGTGCTGCAATTTTTACTAAAAATTGAACAATGTAATGTATACAAAGAATAGCTCACAATAATTATCAAGGTGCTCCTCTAGTATGAGCAGATAAGTCTATTTCCTTGATTGTCAAGGTTTCTTCCCAAGCCTCCTGTTGTTCTCTTCTATCTGGTTTTGGAGTTGTTTATGGAATTCAAGTTCATCAGCTTCTGAGAGATCTAGCATTCCTTGCATTTCCAACGGAGTCTCATTTCTAGAGATACTTAATTGGTCCTCCAATCTGAAAAATCTTCTAACTCCTTTTTCATCCCTGAATTCCATCAACCAATAAGGCCTCAAATGCACTCTCTTTTCTGTGAAGGGAATATATAGAGTTTTTGGAAGTGCATCTTTGGCTCTATTACTCCCCAGCTCCTCAATCTTCTTTAGAACTAGTCTTCTAGCAGTAACATGGTATCCAAATTTCTTTTTGAAAGATGAGTAGATCTTTATTAGCACAGATTGGCTTTCTAGAAGAATTTTGTGAAGTGGCCATATGACCTCTTTTTCTCCCTTGTATTTGAATACCAGTCGTTCAGGGAGATGTCTCTAAGCATTAATTCCTCTAACTTCTTCCAATTCATCTAAGTAGAGGTTAATATCAGAAAACTCTTTGATGTCACAGATGTACAGCATATCTCCTTTGTTGACTGTGGATTTAGATTTGACTAGGGTCTTGGATTTGAGAATCACTGGATTCACTTTCTTGCTAGCTCTTGTCTTTATCTTCTTTGTCTTGAAGATAGGTAAATTTAGCTCAGCAATTGGCAAACTATCCCAGTCTACTGGCTCATCCTTAGGAACAATTGGCTCACCATGAATATTCCTTGTTGGATCAACCACCTTGAATTCTTCACATACCACTGAGGGTTTTGATGTCTGAGTTGTAGTTGTAGGCTTTTTGGTAATTTGGTCTTCCTTTTCCTCATCATTAAAGTCCAATTTTCTTTTGGAGTGGAGCTTGTATCTGAATCTTCTTTTCAGCTGTGGTTCTTCTTGCACTTCCTGATCCTTAGGTTCAGCAATTATAGTTAGTTGTGCAGGAATTTTTGTTGTGGTTTTTACAGCTTGAAGCTTGGCCAAGATAGCAGCTTGCTTCTTCTTTTGTTTAAGTTTTTTAGCATCCAGAGCAGCTTGCTTCTTTTCTTGCCTGATTCTTTCTTTCTCTTCCTTCTTAGCTTCCACAAACATGGGGTGTCCAGCCACCACACAAATTTCCTTACCATTCCCGTAAATCTTGGGTAATCTTCTTTTGAGTGCTAAATCAACTGGATCTTTGTAGAAGGAAATTGACCTAGACAGCAGCTTCTTCTCATCAGGCCTAGGTGTCTCATACATAGTATCCATAGGATTCTCGTCTGAAAACTTTGAATAGTTTCTTTTAGGCTTCATAATGAAATATGCTTTTGGAGATTTGATGCAAGATGTTTGGCCTTTTTCCACATAATTCATACTCATTTCATTCACAAAAATGTTCTTGACTTGAGAGTGATGAATGAATGTTTTGTCTGGCTTCTGAATTGGCCTAAACTTTTGTTAAATTTCTGCATCTATCTTTCTCCATTTTTCTTTCAACTCCTTCTCAGCTGCTGCTACATCAATCTTTAGCAGTTTATCATCTTTGTTTAGTTTTGCTGCTGCCAGATTTATGATATCAATACTGTCCATGGCTGGTGGCTTTGTGAAAGCAATTGTTGGCACAATTACTTTGCTGACTTGAATGTTTAGCACTTTCTGCTCCCCCTCACTCCTTCATCCCTCTTGACTGATTGGGACAATAGCATTTTCTTTCTCCCCCTTTTTGTTATCATCAAGTTGAGCAGAGGAAGAGGTTTTTGCTGCCACTAGCTTTTGAAGCAAGTCTATTTGTTGTAGTTGATGTAGATGTATAGCTGTGAGAGAGGCTTCCATAGCAGTCATAATTTTGTCCATGGAATCCAC